>NC_053028.1:293804193-293918620 GCF_003073215.2 Triticum urartu
GGGAGGCACACTAATGGCGCATGCTGTTACATACTAATGGCGCACTAGTTGGTGCGCCATTAGTATACCAGATACTAATGGCGCACCTGTGGTGCGCCATTAGTAAGATATACTAGTGGCGTGCTACTAATGGCGCACTGGTAATGCGCCATTAGTAGGCAAAACCAGTGCGCCATTAGTAGGCAAAACCAGTGCGCCATTAGTAGGCCTTTTCCTAGTAGTGGTATGTCTTCAATCAATGAAGACTTACCCTCTAAGTGTGAATACATTAATGTGGAATTTGACTTCGCAGCGCCATGATTATTGTGCCCCGTGTCTGGGTTGAATACTTCCTATATTGTGGGTAACGCCACCACCAAACTTTCTCCAAGATTGTAATTTGGCGTCATGATTGCATTATCTTCATATTTGGTTTGTCTTCAACATTGATTTGACTTCAAGTTTTATGTTCGCAATGTTGATTTGGTCCTTTTATGATATATATATATGTGTGTGTGTGTGTGTGTGTGTGTGTGTGTTCTGTCCTCCACAATATTCACTTATAACGATGTCTTGGACTTTGCCATTTTATGAACTAAGTGAATGTGATCAGACCCTAACCCCTTCTTTGCTTCTTCCCCAAACTCTCTCTATCTAGTCATATGCATTCTGTTGAAACTTGTCGAATGTCTTGACTGCGTCCTTGTCAGCTGAAGATACAGAGACACACATTTAAAACTGCTTTCAATGTTATATCTCTTTTGCCTGAATGCTAGAGAAGCCGAAACGACCATCCGACAAACCAGGCATGCGTGGGAACATGGAACAACTTTCAATGAGTTGCATGCATGCCACGTCTCCATCTGATGTGAACCGCCAGGGGCACCTACGTAATTGCACCGTGCAACCCTCTACCTTATAAATACCCATCTCGTGCGGTCATTATCTCCTCTTCCACCTCACCACCTCGCTCAAACCCTAGCGCCGCCGCTAGCTCGCGTCGACGTCGGAGACGAAGCGCTTAGCTGCCGTGACCTCTTCGACGCCGTCATCATGCCGGTTGCAGACCTCGTCTTCTCTGCCGCTGCCGTAGGTGTCTTCCGCCGCTGAGTTAGGGTGCGGGAGATTGGACTGCTCGGCCTCCCTTCCACCTCGTCTAGCAGTCATTTGGGGTAAATAAATCTCACTTTTTACAGTCTTTTTGATTTGTCAAATCCATCCACTTCAATCAAATGTGGTTTCTATACTTCCAAATCTGGATTTGTCTCTTTCCGAATCTCATATCTTGCAAAGTATATTCACTTATGCTTCATAACTAGTTAGATTCCTCACTTGTACTTATTCATGGATTCATACAAATCTGGAACCGGCTCTCTTCAAATAAGTGAATGTCTTCACTCTATGAGGTCAATGTCTTCAAACTGATTTATCTTCAAAATCTTCTGAGGATGCATATGACCTCTTCCCTTCCCTCGCATCTCTAATGCTGTCACAGGTACATGTCTGTGGGAGAATCCCTTGGTTCTCATAGTCTGCATTCATTTCAGAGTTCTTACAGCATCATATTCACTCCCCTGAAGCCAGTTCTTGTCACGAGCAATGGCTTCACTGCATCACGATGCTGCACCAGGCCCGTCTACACCGCCCAACACCAATGTCGACCCTACTGCTCCAACATCCTCCCCGACTGGGAACGAGTAGATACTCTATGTCTTCAAACCTTTTTGGTCCTTATTGACAAAAGGGGGAGAATCATATGAGTTGATAGTCTTCAAGCGGGTCCATATGGGTCGGTTGCTTATTTTTTTGCTAAGTCTTACAACTCTCGTTCTAGAAACTTTTGGTTTTTGAGTTGTAACACATAAACTCGATGGTCGTCTGGCACTTTTTCTGCTACTCTGTGATGCGATGATAAATTCCGCATGAAGTCATTCTGCAGACGCCCATTTCTCACTATGCATTTCATTATCTTAACTATTCTTAAGTATGCATGATGAATTGTCTTCAGGTGCTGAAGAGGATCTCCACAAAGTAAAACCTGCCATGTGCATTTGCATTCAAAAGCAAACTACTTATACCCACATCTTCAGGGGAGCCTTTTCAACATATGAAGACAATGCCAATAATCTTTAACTTTTGTATATTTTTATCCCCGTTGAAAACTTCAACCATTTTGTCATCAATCACCAAAAAGGGGGAGATTGTAAGTGCATCTAGTGCCACCCTAGTTGGTTTTGGAGTATTGACAACAAACCTGGTTGAGGGACTAATGTGTTTGTGAGAATTGCAGGATAACACATGTAGTAGTCCCTCATTGATTCAGTTTACCTACCAGAGATGGCCCCTAAAATGTATGAAGTCATTGAAGACACTGGTGGTTTGTGAAGACATTCACACTGAAGATAAGGACCTGTGAAGACCTTCACTTGAAGACTATGGAGTGCAAAGACATAGTTGTTTCATAGTTTCCTTTTATTCTTTGTTGAGTCATAGGAACCACCGTACAATTAAGTGGGGTCCAAGTGAACAAAGTCAGTTGACTGAAGTGATGCTCAGCCAAAATCCTATGTCTTCGAGCGAAGACAATGAGAGCAAATCTTATCCAGAGTTGGATGAGTCAGCTTTGCTTGGAGCCCACGCCATGCTGCCGTGTGTGTTTGAAATCTGACATTTGGACATGTGTCGGTACCTTAGTGACCCAGGGTCATTTCAGACATCGATGAATATTGGGTAGAGCAATGGTTTATGTATAACTTTGTCATCCATGAATATGCTAAGAAGAATGCAGTAAGGCCACCCTGGGCCGATATTGTTTACAAGAAGATTATGCCCAAGACGAAGCCTGAAGCTATTGCCTATGGCTTCTATGCTTGCATGGTCCGAGGACCTCAGCCAGCAGATGCCGACCCATCTAGTCTTTGATGGTGTCGCGACGATGAACTCTTTGAGCAAAATCTTCAGTTTGCAAGAGCTTCTGCCGCTCATAATAAGAAGGAACTGGGGATTGACTTCAACCCCTGTCCAGCTGCTCCAAGGCTAGATGGCAGCCGTGAAGCCAATCGGAATATCATTGGCTCTTTGATAGTTTCGGCGGGCTTCTCTCTCACATCACCACACTGTAAGTGCATCTAGTGCCACCCCTAGTTGGTTTTGGAGTATTGACGACAAACTTGGTTGAGGGACTAATGTGTTTGTGAGAATTGCAGGATAACATAGTTAGTAGTCCCTTATTGATTCGGTTTACCTACCAGAGATGACCCCTAAAAATGTGTGAAGACATTGAAGACAATGGTGGTTTGTGAAGACATTCATAGTGAAGATTATGACAAGAGAAGACATTCATTTGAATACTATGGAGTGCGAAGACATAGTTGTTTCGTAGTTTCCTTTCCTTCTTTCTTGAGTCATAGGAACCACCGTACTGTTAAGTGGAGTCCAAGTGAACAAAGTCAGAGTGACTGAAGTGATGCTCAACCAAAATCCTATGTCTTCGAGCGAAGACAATGAGACCAAATCTTATCCAGAGCTGGATGACTCAGGTTTACTTGTAGCCCAAGTCAAGTTGCTGCGTGTGTTTGAAAACCGACCATTGGACACGTGTCAGTTCCTTAGTGACCCATGGTCATTTCAGACATATCATGTCGAGTTGCCTCCGGGCTATAAATAGCCCACCCCTACACCATAAATTGGTGGCTGCTTAGAGTTAGTGCACGACTTTTGTCGGTTGAGAGCAACCCACCTCCGAAGCATTTGAGAGAGAGATCCTTGCGAGGACAAAGCCCAAAACACCCAAAGCCAAAGAGTGTTAGGCATCACTGAAGTCTTTCTGTCCATGTGACCTGAAGAATTGTTACACTTGAGGAATGTGAATCCTCTAGCCGGTTAGGCGTCGCGTTCTGAGCATCCAAGAGCCATTGTGGATTGCCAGTGAACAATGTCTCTGAAGGTTTGGAAGTCTACCTTGAAGACTTACTAGAGTGATTGGGCGAGGACTGGGTGTCCTTAGCTCAAGGGGAATAAGGTGAAGACGCGGTCTTCTGAGTTAAACCTCAGCCTCCCCAACCAGATGTACAGTTGTCATAGCAACTGGAACTGGTCTACCAAATCCCTGTCTTCACCAAGCAACTGGTTCTATCTCACACTTCCCTTTACATTACAGTTTGTCTTCGTGAAGTCATTTCCCACTTTTCTGATCTAATTGGCTTCACTAAGTGATGACTGTTTACTGTTTGGCTTCGTACTGTCTTCCATCCTGATCCATAGTACCTAGCTGCCAATAGTCTTCGTGCTTTCACTTCATTGATTACTTGACTCTGGTTTGTCTAGGGTAGTCTGCCTTCCGCTGCATATCAATAGGTTCATTTCTACTGGTTCTCTTCAAAGACCTCGTGTTTTGAAGACTTCCATAAAATGGCCTATTCACCCCCTCTAGCTGATAACTAGCACTTTCAATTGGTATTAGAGCAAGGTGCTCCCTTGTTTTGTGTGATTCGGTTTAACCACCTAGAGTTTCAGCTATGTCGACTGCAGGGATAATCAAGGTCTTCGCTACGTGCCTAGTCTTTGATGGCACTCATTACCCCTACTGGAAGAATAAGATGCGCATGCATCTTGAAGCCTTTGATGTCGACCTCTGGCATGTCGTCAAGAATGGTGTTCCCAAGGTCGGTGAAGGTGTCACCGCTGCTGATGTCAAGAGGTTCATTCAACTGGATTCGACTGCCAAGAACATCATTTGCGGTCATCGGACCAAAGGACAGTATGGCCGTGTGAGTGCACTGGAAACTGTGAAGCTGGTCTTGGACTGGCTCTCCAAGGTTAACGAAGGTGTCTCAACTCAGAGAGATTCAAGGATTGATGTTCTTCACAACCTTTTTAACTGCTTCAAGAGAAACGACAATGAGAATGTCCAGCTCACATTTGATCGCCTCACTAATATCACAAATGAGCTTCGAGCACTTGGCGCCATTGAGATAACCAAGCACGAAATTGTCAAGAAGCTCCTGAGATCACTTGACAGCTCATTCGACACCCTGGGCCTGATGATACAAGAACGTCCTGACTTCAAGACTTTTGATCTGTCTGACATACTTGAGAGGCTCAACACACATGAGTTCCAGTTATCTGAGAAGAGATATATCTATGGCCCCAACTATGGCTGAACCCGGGCTTTGAAGGAAAAGGTTGTGTCCTCATCTGAAGAATAATCTGACTGCAGCTCTGGGGATCCTGAAGACATTGGCAAGGAGCTAGCTATGCTCGTGAAGAAGTTCTCCAAAAAGAAAGGTTTTAGTAAGTCTTCAAGATCCAGCTCAAGAAACAATGAAGCTTCCACTCATGGCTACAAGAAGAGAACGTGCCACAAATGCAAGAAACCTGGTCACTACATCTCTGAATGTCCTCAGTGGGATAATGAGACCAAGAAGAAGAAGGAGGAGAAGAGCAAGGAATATGATTCTAATGAAAATAAGAAGAAGAAATCCTCAAGGTCTTCTTCAAAGTCTTCATCCCAGAAGAAGAGCTCATCAAGCAAGGCTCGTGCGTTTGTTGGCAAGGAGATGGATTCAGAGGAGGAGTCTGCTTCCGAGGAGGCGGAGGTGGAGTTGGAGGAGGAGTCTGATTCAGGCGTGGAAAGCCTGGCTCTAGCTTCGGCTTATGTCGCCAAGTCCATCTTCAACACTGAAGCAAATGGCCTCGCCGCTAACGCCGATGCTGAAGATGATGATGACTCTGCTCCAACCTAATGCTTCATGGCACGTGGTGCCAAGGTGAACTCACACAATGCTTACTTTCAAACATCCAGTGAAGCTGACTCCGGATGTGAACCTAAACCTAGCTACAAAACATGTGCTAAAATTGCAACGAAACAACAAAATGCTATGGAACACATTCAAAAGTTGCTAGACAAAAACGATGACCTGTTGGACGCGGAAATGAATCGAACTCAGTCCGTAATTCAAGACATTAAAAATCTTCACGTTAAGTACAAAGAACTCATAAGTCGTCATGAAACACTCTTAGCTACTCATGAGAAGCTTTCCTATGATTATCTTCAAAGGAAGCAAGAACTTGAGAACCTAAGAGCATCTCATGAAGATCTTCAAAAGGAGAACGAGTCACTTCATGCTCACCAGATCAGTACCGCTCAGGAAGGCTTTGAGCCATGATGTTTAAAATGTCTTGAGCAGATAATGTTGTCTCTGTTGCTGAATGTTCTACTGCTGCTACTGTTGCTATATCTTCAACTACTGATGTGGTAACTAACACCTCTTCTGAGGACACCGCTACTATTGCTGATGAGAATGCTATTTTGAAGACATTGCTTGAAACAGGGATGTACAAAAGCTTCAAAGGGCATCAGAATGTGATGTCCTCAAGAAACAGATTCTGAACTGAAACCCTGGGAAAGAGGGTGTTGGGTTCGAGAGGAAAATGAACGTTGATGGTTCATACTGGAAGTCTGAGCAGTACCCCAAAACCACATGGGTTGCTGCAAAGGGTCCTTCAGTGGATCCATCTATAAACTGATGCTAACCCGATTATCATTGATGAATCCTATGATGCAAACTATAAATTGTTCAAGAATGAGAATGGTGAAGTGTTTGCGAGGTATATTGGTACTAATTGCAGGAATGAATCACATTTGAAGAAGATCTGGGTGCCCAAAAGTTGTCTTGAGAAGCTTCTTGTGAATGTCATTGAAGACACTGGTGGTTTGTGAAGACATTCACAATGAAGATAAGGACCTGTGAAGACCTTCACTTGAAGACTATGGAGTGCAAAGACATAGTTGTTTCATAGTTTCCTTTTATTCTTTATTGAGTCATAGGAACCACCGTACAATTAAGTGGGGTCCAACTGAACAAAGTCAGTTGACTGAAGTGATGCTCAGCCAAAATCCTATGTCTTCGAGCGAAGACAATGAGAGCAAATCTTATCCAGAGTTGGATGAGTCAGCTTTGCTTGTAGCCCACGCCATGCTACCGTGTGTGTTTGAAATCTGACAGTTGGACACGTGTCGGTACCTTAGTGACCCATGGTCATTTCGGACATATCATGTCGGGTTGCCTCCAGGCTATAAATAGCCCACCCCCTACACCATAATTTGGTGGCTTCTCAGAGTTAGTGCACGGCTTTGGTAGTTTGAGAGAAACCCACCTTTGAAGCCTTTGAGAGAGAGATCCTTGCGAGGAAAAAGCCCAAAACACCCAGAGCCAAAGAGTGTTAGGAATCACTGAAGTCTTTCTGTTTGTGTGACCTGGAGACTTGCTACACTTGAGGACTGTGAATCCTCCAGCCGGTTAGGCGTCGTGTTCTGAGCATCCAAGAGTCATTGTGGATCACCGATGAACGAAGTCTATGAAGGTTTGGAAGTCTACCTTGAAGACTTACCAGAGTGATTGGGCGAGGACTGGGTGTCCTTAGCTCAAGGGAAATAAGGTAAAGAAACGGTCTTCTGAGTTCAATCTCAGCCTCCCTAACCAGACATACAATTGTCACGGCAACTGGAACTGGTCTACCAAATCCTTGTCTTCACCAAGCAACTGATTCTATCCCTACTTCCTTTGCACTTCAATTTATCTTCGTGAAGTCATTGCTTGCTTGCCTAATATGTTTGAGTTCACTGTGTGAAGACTATTACTTGTTTGGCTTCATATTGTCTTCCATTATGATCCATACTACCAAGCTGCTATTAGTCTTCGTACTTTCACTATAGTGTTAATTGACTATGGCTTGTCTAGTGTAGTTCATCTTCCGTTGCATATCATATAGGCTCAATCCAACTATTTTTCTTCAAAGACCTCGTGTTTTGAAGACTTTCATAAAAATCGCCTGTTCACCCCCTCTAGTCGATAACTAGCACTTTCACCACATCCTCTTGTCCTTGCCATGCCATTGCTGAAGTTCTTTGAAATATACTAGATAGAACTATTAGTCCAACAAAAGATATGTTGACATTAAATACCAAAACCACCAAGGGAGCACTTGTGCTTTCAATCTCCCCCTTTTTGGTAATTGATGACAACATACATCAAAGCTTCAAGTAACAATATGATGAGTAGTATATTAAAGCTTTGGAGAAACATGTAACTTGCATAAGCTCCCCTACATGTGTGCAATGATGTATATGATAGAATTCGAAAACATGTGAATTCACAACATGATAGAGTGAGTAATGAGTTAAATGTATCTTGGCTCTATGCATCATAGCAAAAGGATGAAAGATGTACCTTCATGTTTATGACCCCCTCTTGCAAACAATATGTGTAAAAAGCAAGAGATCATCATGCACATGGGTGAGATGTATATACTTACCTTGTGGCCCTTGAGCTGGTTCTTGAAGAAATAAGCTTGAGAAAACAAGGTTAGATAACACAAGAGAACTTCAATCAAGAAAGAGACCTCAAGATCCACAAGAATACGAAGACTGGGATGACATGTAATTGGTGAGTATCATAGAGTGAGTACTTTATTCAAATATATACACATCCCCAAAGAAGTAAAGATTTTCAATAAATTTCCAAAGATTTTTCTCCCCTAGACATAAACTTCCTCTCCCCCTAAATCTAGCATTGGATAACTAGACTAGGTAGGGTGAGATAAAACCAAAGCAAAATAAGATTAGAGCAACATAGACTCAAATAAAATAATTAGAGACATATCTCTCCCCTCTTAGAGACATGTGACTTCTCTCCTCTTATGGTGCATCTCTATGTGAAGATAAGCTTTGATGTGCATCTCTCTCCCCCCTTTGACATCAATTTCCAAGAAGGGTAGGCTTCAAGGGTATGAGTCAAGTGAGTGTGGTCCTGGAGAGGCATAAGTAGGTAGAAGGTAGCTTTAGATGCAGATAGAGGGAAAGAATCATTGAGTGGAGCTGGAAAGAATAAATAGTAAATGTGGAAAAATGCTTTCTCAACAGTGAAATTGGTGGCGTCGATGTGTGTCGATCGGTGGCCCCGAGATAGTGAAGTCACAGATAGAGCATATCGGTGAGACCGTTTTAGTCGAGTTCAGTGGAACAGATGAAGTGTGTACAAGGTTTAATTTCACTTCGGTCCGACCAGTAAGCTTTTGATCGGAGTGACCGAGTTCAATGCAGAGGAAAAACTTTGTCAACTCAGCTCACTTGCATTAGAATTCCCACAAAAAATTTCAAGGAATTTTGATAGAATTTGCAATGAATTCGATTTAAAGAAAGTGAAAAGAAATACAGATAATAGGAAAGGATCTAGATGAAGTTTTTTTTGATAAAAGAAAAGCACTCTAGCAAAACAAATGCAGCTAAGGAAAGGGAACACTAGAGAAAGTCATCTAGAGGGGGTCAGCGACAAAGTTACCTATGTTAAAGTATATTGACTTAGGAGTCAAGTAAGATCACTTGATCATAGGTCATACTCAGTGTTAAGCTCAAAATGGGGTTGCCATTTTTCGTTTGAGTGTCTTAATGTATTCACATCTTGTTTATTTGGTTTGACTCGTGTCTTGGAGCAAAGCTTCTCTATCCCTTGGGTTTGTTGTTGAACTTGATCATGTAGTTGACCTTGTGGTGGATGCTCATATGTATTGAGTAGGGAGCATATCTTTTGTATTTGAAGCTCATTGTCCTACATGGGTTAGTATTGCAAGGAATAACACTTATTTATCCAAATTGACAATAGTAAATTACATCATATGAATTTTATCAAAGGATATGTAGAGTGTACATTTGTTCCTTGATCACAACAACTAAAGCATAGATACTTGGTCATGACAAGATTACTCAAGATATGAGTGATTCGAAATCTTATGGAATGAGGTTCATCCAAGCACCTAAAAGGGTTAGATACTATACAAGGGTACAAATGTATCCAAGATAAATGATCATCATCATAAGAGAAATATCAAGGATTAGTCACATAGGCCCATGCCTTGCATGTATCCAATAAGGAGTCTCTACTACAAATTTGAGGCATCAATGATGTTCAACTCACTCCTCAATTGACAAAATATCTTCTCATCAAGAGGTTTGGTGAAGCTATACGCCAATTGCTTGTTGGTACGAACAGGCATAAGATTAATGTCACCCTTAGCAACATGATCACAAATGAAATGGTGACGAACTTCAATATGCTTAGTTCGAGAATGTTGCATGGGATTGTGTGCAATCTTAATAGCACTCTCATTTTCACAAAGCAATAGAACATGTCTCACATGTATCCCATAATCTTTGAGAGTTTGGGTCATCCAAAGTAATTGAGCACAACATGATCCCGTGGTAATGTATTGCGCTTCAGCAGTGGATAACGACACTAAATTTTGTTTCTTGGAGGACCAAGAGACAAGGGATCTACCAAGAAATTGAAATGTACCCAAAGTGGATTTTCTATTAACCTTGTCACCGGCATAGTCCGAGTCGGAGTAGCCAACAAGATCAAAAAATGACCTATTAGGGTACCAAATGCCAAAGTTTGGTATATGAATCAAATATTTCACTATCCTTTTCACAGCCTTAAGACGACATTCCTTTGGAGCAGCTTGATACCATGCACACATGCACACACTAGCATAACGTCGGGACGGGAGGCACAAAGATATAATAGAGAACCAATTATATGTCAGTAAAACTTTTGATCAACCAGATTGCCATCCTTAGTCAAGTCAAGATGTCCACTAGTAGGCATGGGCATTTTCATATATTTGCTTCCTTGCATGTTGAACTTCTTGAATAGATACTTGGTATAATTTGTTTGTGAGACAAAGGTACCTTCCTTAGTTTTCTTTATTTTCAAGCCGAGGAAAAAAATTGAGTTCACACATCATAGACATCTAAAACTTCTCCGACATCAACCTTCCAAACTTCTCACTGAAATGGGGGTTAGTAGAACAAAATGTGATATCGTTAACATAGATTTAGCACACAAATAAATCTCCATTAGCCCTTTTAGTGAACAGAATCGAATCAATTTTACCAATTTCAAATCCTTTCTCAATAGGAAACTTCATCAAATATTTATACCAAGCTCTAAGGGCTTGTTTAAGACCATAAAGAGCTTTGTGACATTTGTAAACATGATCAGATTTTCTGGGATTCACAAAGCCGGGAGGTTGTTTAACATAAAATTCCTCCTCAATTTCACCATTTAGAAAAGAACTTTTAATATCCATTTGGTATAAGGTGATATCATGGTGATTGGCATAAGCAAGTAAAATGCGAATGAACTCAAGTCTAGCAATGGGGGCATATGTCTCACCATAGTTCATACCTTCGACTTGTGTGTAGCCTTAAGCAACGGGATGATCCTTGTTGCATACCACTTGTGGATCCTCATCTTGCTTATTGCGGAACCCATTTTGTTCGAATGATGTTTTGATCATTCTTCGGCTTCTCAACCAATGTCCACACTTGGTTTCTCTCAAAGTTGTATAGCTCTTCGTGCATAGCATTTATTCAATTCGGGTCTTCAAGGGCTTCTTCTACCTTCATAGGTTCAATGCTAGAGATGAATGAGTAATGTTCACAAAAAATAGCCAAACGAGTTTTAAAGCGAGTGATTCTCCCAGTGTTAATGTCGTTGAGGATTTGTTCAATGGGATGATTCTTTGAGACTCTCGCTCTAACTCATGACAGCTTTTGCTTGGGTTGTGGTGGAACATCCTCCTCCTCATCTTCTTCTTCATTGTTGGTGGCGTCATTGTTCACTTGTGGAGGCAGAGAAGGAGGTCGAGGTGAATCATCTTGTTGTACTTCCTCATTTCCTTCGTCTTGATGTGTTCCACTTGTGGATACCACCATGTCAACTTGTGGTTCACCTTGATGTGAAGTAGAGGCTTCCACATGAATGGACGAAGTGCTCTCCTTCACCTCCATTGGACGGATCTTGCCGATAGACAAATCTTGAATTGCTTCCGAGGGATCTATGTATCCTACATCATTTGGCAGTTGCTCTACTTGCGAGCCGTTAGATTCATCAAACTTCACATCTACCGTCTCTTCAACCTTTCGGGTGAAATTGTTGTAGACACGGTAAGTGTGAGAGTTTGAGCCATAACCGAGTAGAAAACCTTCATGAGATTTAGGAGCAAATTTCGAACGACGATCCTTATCAAGAATGTAACACTTTGAACCAAATACTAGAAAGTATCCAACTTGGGTTTGTTACCGGTGAGTAGCTCGTATGCCATTTTACTAAGAAGCTTGTGAAGATACAGTCGATCTGTCGCATGACAAGCTGTCTCAACCGCTTCCGCTTAAAAGTGTCTTAGCGTCCTGTATTCATCTAGCATCATTCTCGCCATCTCAATAAGAGTCCACTTCTTCCTCTTAACAATCCATTTTGCTGAGGTGTGTACATAGCCGAGAACTCATGTGAGATACCTTCTTTGTCAAGAAAGGTATCAACATTGGCGTTCTTGAACTCCATTCCATTTTCCCTGTGAACCTTCTTGATCTTTTGTTCAAATTGATTTTGGGCCTTCCTAGTGAAGTTCTTGAAGATCTTTTGAACCTGTGACTTGTCATCAAGAAAGAACACCCACGTAAATCTAGAAAAATCATCAACAATGACCAAACCGAAGGAGTTACCACCAAGGCTCTTGTAAGCATTGGGACCAAAGAGATCCATATGAAGTAGCTCAAGTGGTCTTCTTGTGGTCATCATGTTCTTCACGGGATGACTTTGTCCAACTTGTTTTCCTACTTGGCAAGCACTACAAAGTTATCCTTGTCAAATATAACAACTTTAACACCAAGGATATGATCACCTTTAATGAGTTTATCAAGAGTTTGCATGCCAACATGTCCTAATCTTCTATGCCATAACCAAAATTTAGAAGATTTTGCAACTAAAAAAGTATGAGGTTGGGCTCTCTTTGTGAAATCAACAATGTATAGAACTCCTCTACGAATACCAGTAAAGACCATATTATGATTATCTCGACGAAACACTTGGCAATCTACTTCGGTAAATAGAACATTGAAACCAAAATTGGCTAGTCTAGATACGAAAAGAAGATTGTAAGCAATAAATTAAATGAGCATAACATTTTGAATAGAGCTATAATTGGATATGGCAACCTTACCGAGGCTAAGTACCTTACCCTTGGAGTTATCTCCAAAAGTCACATACTTGCGTGGACCATCATTTTTAGCAATCTCACGGAACATGGCTTTATCTCCAGTAATGT
Organism: Triticum urartu; assembly: GCF_003073215.2. Lineage (NCBI taxonomy): Eukaryota > Viridiplantae > Streptophyta > Magnoliopsida > Poales > Poaceae > Triticum > Triticum urartu. Next base: position 293,817,340 of record NC_053028.1, read on the forward strand.
GATCGGTACATCTACTATCAATAACCCACTCTTTTCCTCCGGATATGTAATTTCGAAGATTTGCCATGAGGCTAGGATTCCTCATAGTCTTCTCATATTCGATGTTGAATTCTTCGTCCTCATCATAATAGCGATGCTCAATATCATCATCATGCATATGATCATGACCTAGTTCAAGTGATTCTTTAGATTTATGACCATAACAATGTGCAAGTTTATGAATTCTAATGGTTTCCATGATAATGGTGCTAATGGTTCCAACATCACCCTTAGCACACATAAGATCACGGAGCTCAAATAGATACTCATCAAACTTAGCATCACTAGGCTTCATCTTATGAAAGGCAATGGACTTATGAAGAATTTGATTGAGATTTTCAACAAATAATTTGGAAAGTGTTCCTTAAGAATATTCCATATAGTGTATGTGCATTCAAAGTTTTGCAAGCAAACAAGCACATTTCTAGGTAATCCTTAAGATTAACAGTTCTAAGATTGCAAACCATGTCAAGATACTCATCGGGGGTAGGGTGCAAAGGATCAATGGGAGGCACGTATGAGCAAATAATATACTTGCTCAAATTATATTCATTGAAGATCTCGAGCATTTCAGTTTTCCAAGAACCATAAAACTCCCCATCAAGAATAGGCACTCTATGTATAATACTCCTAATCGTAGACTCATCCATCTTCCTCCAATGGTGATTAAACCAAAGCAATGGATACCAATGCTCTGATACTAATTGAAAGATCGAGAAGAGGGGCCCAGAGGGGGTGATTAGACCCTTAACAGGTAAAAGTGATAGTTTTTATAATTCATCAAGTTAAGGTTGAGTTTAGCACATGTTAATAGGCACACAATACATTTTACACAAGCATAGCAAGAAAATGGGTAGTGAACAGAGTAAAGCATGCAAGTGTAAGAATATAAAGGGATGGGAATTAGAAAGTGCAAACACAATGAACGCGCTGAGGTTTTCGGCGTGGTTGCGATAGGTGGTGCTATCATACGTCCACATTGATGGAGACTTCAACCCACGAAGGGTAACGACTACGCAAGTCCACGGAGGGCTCCACCCGCAAAGGGTCCATGAAGAAGCAACCTTGTCTATCCCACCATGCCATCGTCCATGAAGGACTTGCCTCACTCGGGTACATCTTCACGAATTAGGCGATCTCCTTGCCCTTACAGACTTCTTGTTTCAAATCCACATCATGTCAGAGGATCCCAAGCGGCACCTAACCAATCTAGGAGACACCAATCTCCAAAAGGTAATAGACAGTGTGATGATGACCAACTCCTTGCTATTGTGCTTCAAATGATAGTCTCCCCATCACTCAACTCTCTCTCATAGATTTGGCTATGGTGGAAGAAGGATTTGAGTGGAAAGCAACTTGGGGAAGGCTATAAATCAAGGTTCAAATGGTAGGAATGGAATCTCTTGATCTCAACACTTGAGTAGGTAGATCTCTCTCATAAAATGATTAGTGGAAGTTAGGCATGTTCAGATGGCTCTCTTACTGAGCAAGAGGGGTTGGAGGGATATGTATAGCCTCCACACGAAGTCCAACTGTTACACACTTTTGACTCAACTCGATGGCATCGATCAGAAATCTCGGTGGCACCAACCTATGTAAAAGATATAAACGTTGGAGGTCTTGGTGGGACCGACTGGGAACATCTCGGATGGACCGATGTGCAATGGTAAAGGCAAACCTTGTTTCGGTGGCACTGATTGCATCAACTCGGCAGGACCGAAGTTAAGCAATAGGGGAACAGAAAGTTGGCAAGCCATCTCGATGGCACCGACTGCCTTGGTATGAACAAAATAATTGCAATAGGTAACAGAGAGTTGGCAAGGCCATCTCAGTGGATTCAATTTGTTAGGGTTTGGCTGTGGCAGTGTCCACATGAACTCAGTGAGTCCGGATAGGTATGTTTCAATGGGACCGAGTTGGAATGTATGGTTTTGGACAGATTTGGATAGAGAAAGTGGCTGAGGGTTTTGGAGCAATATCATTAAGCACTTGAGTAAATAGATCATTATCAAAACCTCATCCCCTTTTGATAGTATTGGTTTTCCTATGGACTCAATGTGATCTTGGATCACTTAACCAAAAATGTTGAGTCTTGAGCTTTTGCCAGTCCATGTCCTTAGCATTTTGAAGGGGATTGAGATCATGTTGTCCTTGCCATGCCAGTTTTGAACTTGTCTGAAATATACTAGATAGAACTATTAGTCCAACAGAAGATATGTTGACATTAATTACCAAAACCACCAAGGGAACACTTGTGGTTTCATACATCATGTCATCTTGCTTAAGGCATTACTCCATCCTTTATGAACTTAATACTCTAGATGCATGCTGGATAGCGGGTGATGTGTGGAGTAATAGTAGTAGATGCAGGCATGAGTCAGTCTACTTGTCTCAGAAGTGATGCCTATATAGATGATCATTGCCTTGGATATCATCATGATTATTTGCTTTTCTATTAATTGCCCAACAATAATTACCCGCCGTATGCTATCTTCAAGAGAGAAGCCTCTAGTGAAAAATATGGCCCTGGATCTATTTTTATCAGATATTAAAATCCAAAAATACATTGCTGCAATTTTATTTACTTTATTTTATTTTGTGTTTTTCTATCTATCTATCACTATGAGATTTGATCCTTACAATTAACCGCCGAGGGAGTTGCAACCCCTTGTTCGCGTTGGACGCAAGTATTTGGTATTTTGTGTGTAGGTACTGCTAACGAGGTGTCACGTGGTTCTCCTACTGGATTGATAACCTTGGTTGTTAACTAAGGGAAATATTTATCTCTACTGTACTGCATCATCCTCTCCTTTTCGAGGAAATCCCAACACAACTCACAAGTAGCTGGGAGGAGAAAATTTAAAAGATGCTTGGTATAGGATTTGCGATTCTCAAAATAGATCAACTGGTAAGCAATCCACTACCATTCTTCTTTTCAATTTTTTGTGAGTGTTACTACTTGGTATAGATTTGTGCTTGACACAATTACCGGAGGTAATTTCTTGAGTAGTCACCCTATGGGTTCTTTAAATGCTATGGGAAATTTAGTGGGATCACCACCTATTATTATTACTAGCACATATGCTCGTGCGTTGCACCGGGAGAGAAAATTTGTTTGTATACTAAAATTTTAATGGGAAGCAGAGTAGAGCAAGTAGCAACTGAAAGTTAGAATTCAAAAAAACTTCTTCTTTGCCGCTATACTAAAATCCTTCAGGATTCACGCCACGTCGGTCCAAGGGCTTCAGAGGCTTGCTGCTCCTACTATCCTCATTGTCCCTAGGAGAAGGAACTAACAATTCTCCACTATAGAAATCGTATGCAACTTCAAGTAGTTGAAGGTATGTGGATGCAGAGGAAGACGGCTATATGTTGAATTTTAGTGTAATCATAACCCGAGGATTTTTACAAGCACAATGGTGCATTTGCTATGTTAAAATTGGTAAAAAAATGGTTTAATGTAGCCTTTTGTATGATAGATCATGATACTGATATAAATTTGTGTACTCAAAAAATAAAAAAAAACATGAAGAATGCAATTCTATCAAATGAAGACCTTGTTATTCATATCTAGTGTAGATGACAATGAAATTCAAAATTTATGGAAATAAAATTGGAAAATAACTTGACCCCAATCTGCACCAATCTTATATTTACTAATTGGAGGCACCATTAGAGCTCCCACGTTAATCCTAGGAGGTAACAATATTTAGCCGTTGATATGATTTATAAACAAACTTAAGCCATTGGATCTTCATAACGGTGGGTTAAGTCCAACGTGATATAAGTTAAAAAAAGAGCCAATAACGAGTGCCCTAGCAGATATCTGCACGCTCAAAAGAGCAGGGGATACGTACACACTAAAAAACAAAGAGTCCATCTATGCTACGATTTTTAGGAAATAAAAGGAATTCTGACGTAAAAAAGGTAAGTCGCATCTGTTCCCACAAATTGAGAAGGAAATTGCCAGTCCGTCAAGAAAAAAAAGAAGGAAATCGCCAGGTTTCGCTCCCACAAATTAAGAAGGAAATCGCCAGTCCGTCAAAAATAAAAAGGAAATCGCCAGGTTTTTTTTGAACCACACACACTATACTAAATCTTACGTAAGAAAACAATTCATATAGAAAAACGCATCTGACACATCATCCAAGTCCAACGATCGTGAAAAAAACAAACACGAAAAACCTGACGTACAAAATAAAAATAAATGGAAATACTCACGAAAAAAACAAGGTACACACAAATTAAGAAGGAAACGCCCAGTTAAAAATTTCTTGACATCTAATTAATCGACCTGATCAAAATTAATTAATATCCATATAAAAAAAATCAAACTTAGTTAATCCGTTTGATTGTTCCACGTAAAATTCAACATAAGGATAGAAGGAAATTTGAGTACAAATGCATCTCACACGTTCAAGTCCAACATTACTGAAACAAAAAAAAAGTCTCACGTAACAAAACAGAAGGAAATCCTCACGTAAAAAGAAACAAGGAAGGCCTTCGCCTGTTTCCATAAATTAAGAAGAAACTCCCAAGTTAAAAACTCCAATGATATAAAAGGTAAAAAAACACGATCCCGTCGATTGCCCATGAAATAAAAAATAAGCCTCCATCAATGAAATATTCTTCCGATTAACATCTTGATGGACTGCTTCATATGGTCGCTGCATCCTTCTCTGCTTGGAACCTGCTCTCCTACCTACACCTATGGCCGGTGGTGCATGGAGCTGGTCGAAATTGGCCGCTAGATGACACCAGCTGCCCGCGGCGAGTAAAGACTTGCATCGAGTCAAGATTAATTGTATAATCTACGAGATGAAGTACCTAGAAAGTCGGATTGAATTAAGTTAGATGTTATTTTCAACAACAAAATCAGCCTATAGTTTTGATTTCTTGAGTGGGCCAGTTAATTTATTAGTTTCTTTTCGTTGACGACATTTTGTTTCTGCAGATAAAGCACATGGACAGTGGATAGGTGTCCCTAATAATAAGTAATCCATAACATCATGCTTCCCATATATACTTTGTACTACTACGGGTGTCCTACGTAAAAGGAAATGCAAGAGACAACATTACAAACATAATTTTTTTCCATTATATTGGAAAATAAAGGATATCCGTGCGATCAAAGAAAATTCAGATCTGTTTTGCACCTCCATAATTCTTTTTTCAAATTTAAATCCAGTTACAATTTGTATTGCTTTGCTTACTACTCCTGGTAAACAATCTGAACAAGGGAGCATGCAGTACTGCTGGGGAGGACAAATCATCCTTGCTAATTAATTGTCAAGATCAGATGTGGATGAGTGTGTCTTGCATGGCAAACATAAATAACATTGGATGGAGCGGCTCGCCGAGCTACTCCTCTAGCCTGTCGGACCTTAGCTGCATCTGATATCGCTAGGTGCAAGGTAGTGGTGTCATATGTTTGTAAGAAAAAGATAGTTGTTTCCAGCAAGTTTGGTCGAGATGCTAAATCAACTCGGTGTTGATTATTATTATTGTGCACCCACATAATATCTTTTAATACTCACAAATTTCTACAGTAACAAAACAATCTGTATGTCATACACCAAAACGATCTCATCTAAACCAAGGATTATTTATGTGATATACATACATGTATTAGGGATAAAAAGTACTATAAACATTCAGGCACATTAATCACAAAAAGAAATTCTTTAAGATTTGCTTTGGTACGGACAAGAGCTTGAAAGCCGGTTAATTCATAACAACTTATTCATGTTATTATCCAACATTTCTAATTCGCACCAACATTTATATTTACATACATGGTGTTTGAAAAATACTAGCCGTGCAGATGCACGGGTTGATGACTAGTAGAATAGTAGTTAGGATAAAAAGTTAAATTGTATTGGAAAAACATACAAAGAGAAGTGGAAGTGATAGTGTGTAGCAATTCACATAGTAATAATCTGTCAAATGGTAGTAGTATTGTTCCTCGCGGGATGGGCCAGAAACATCAAAGAAACATAGGCACCATCAACCAAAATATAGCATCCATGTTACTAAACACAAATCTCAGTGACCGGACTCGGGGTCCACCTCGGTGTCCTTTGCTCGCCCACCTCCTCGTCCTCGTTGTCAGGTAGTACCACGTACTCGTTGCCCTACAAGCAGTAGCGGAGCGTGACAAACAATCAAGGAGGGGGGGGGGGGCAAAATTTAAAGTGAAAGAAATATATGCATGAAAACATATTTGAACCACACAAAATTACATTGTAATCGAACATATCTTGCTTCTTCCTTCCTTTGGTAGTTTGGTTCATTGGTGGTCACCGACTCGTAGTAATGGCAGCACGAGATATTCCATGCATGTGCAGACGGTGAACCATCTAATGGTACTATATTCAATAAGTGGCCGGTGATCCATCTAAGGGAGTAGTAGTACACAACCATCCTGTGAACAATCAATCAAGTTGCTTGTAGTAGCTAGCTAGCTTTGTATGTACAATCAATCAAGCTGCTTGTGCTAGTTAGCTAGCTTTGTATGTTAGGAACACAATAATCAGTCGGATTGAAAGGGAATTATTCACCGATGGGATGGGTTAAAACTCTTAGTAGAGTACATGTAGTTGTTGTAAAACTCAATTCTGAACCATCAAAAGTGCTTCTTGTAAAAAACTCAGAGGTTCTACGCCCCCAGGGTCTTCTTTTTGACCAAGTCAACTCACAAGTTAGTCAGAGAGACAGGAAAACATGGTGGATTCCAGCTGATTTTGGAGCGATACCTGCATGAAGCTCCTCGAACTAAAGAATGCCACAATAGCAAACGTATCAACTCAGTGCTTCACTATTTTCTTTCAAGTCGGCCGCCTATGTAGGAGGGAAGCGAAAGGGAGGAGCGAGGGGAGAAATTTTAAGAAATAAAGCTTTGCTGTGTGCAACATCCATATTTTGCGGGGTTCAATCTTTTTTATTTAAAGGCTTTAAACAAAAAAACTAAACATCCTAGAAATCAGGACGTGACACAATGCTAAAAACATATGAAGTGGCACCCATATCAAATGTAAGAATAAGGTATCCCTTTCTAATTTAAAAGAGATAAAGAATTCATAATAGTATGATGAATATAAATATGAAAATAAGCTATGAGACACGGATGCCAGATGGCTTGCTATGTTTTGTAGCACCATTCTATTTATCCAAAATTGAGATGCTGAGAAATAGGAGTAAGAACTGAAAAATCAACAAAGCTTAGTAGAAGATATGCAAGTGTTACCTAATTTCAGACCCTCGAGTTGAAACCTTTTTCAGAATGTATAATTCATAATATTAGGGAATGCCTATCAATGAACTTCTTGTGGTCTGAGTGTCTGACATTGAGAAGCATACAATGGTAAAGCCATTCACCAGATTATCACCTTAACGCATATCCACTAAAGCTTTTGTCGATCTCCAATGTCCTGTTTAAGAAATTAAGACATCAAATTACACATAGGAGATCACTTAAATTCTGTTGTCAAACATCAATTATGTCTCAGGTCCTCATTCAAATTGTAATGGAAAAATTGTCAGAACAAATTAGATAAAATTAAACTATTAAGTACTCATGTCTATATGGTGACCCAAGCAAGGTGGTGAGCAGAGTATGTCAGGGTAACTTTATTTTGTGCTTGTATAAGATCAATAACAAACTACCTACATTTACCATACTTGCGAGATGTCAACGAGCCTCAAATGCAAGCACTGCACTGTCGAGCACACCGGCTGCAGCTAGGAGGCGGACCATGAAATATGTGTAGATGTTTCATCTTCCCAATGGGCCTATATTTAGCCCACTATTTTGTGGTTTTCCTAAAGTAGATAATTAGGCATGGACTTTATCCATTAAATCTCCATCATGTGTGTCAAATTCCAGAACTTGAAGCATGTGCGCCTTTACCTAGCCCCTATGAAATAGCTGGAGAAAGACACACCTGTCAGTGAGAAATAAAATTTTAGTAGTATAAATTTCCAGCCATATCATTCCTACCGTTGACACTTTCAATAGAGATCGGCCTAGGGGCTACAACTGTCTATCAGGCTCAAGAGCCAGCAGCATAAACAGCCAGCACATACCGCCAATAGCAAGATCAATGATGCCACACTGGAAGCTAATGGTTTTGGACGACAACATCAGAGATTCATCTTATAAGAGGAACGCGCTTTCTTGTAGGTTTAGCCCAAATTTTGAATTACCAAAGATCTGAATGAGGATAGCTTGAAATTCATCCTTGTTAGCTGAACAGGGTAGTTGGAAGAGTAAATTTGTGACTACCATGCTCCCCGTAAATAACAAACAGTCTGAGTTATAATGAATCCAACATACAGGAAATATGCAAGTCTCTTGAAAAGAACACTTTCATCAGTTGGATCATTGATACTTGGTGAAGCAATCCACGTAACCTAATTGTTCCTACAAAATTCACATATTAGCACCCTTTTGGACCGAAGACAGATCACCCAAATTTATGTATTACATGTACCTTCAACAATCCCTGTTTCATTCCTTCAGTAGCCAACTCCATCTCCTGCCACACCGAGGGCTGCAGGTCAGAACCAAAGTAGCCTCATCCGGAACGTTCAGAGCGGCACCACCAACCGAATCCTCCATGCTTTCCCTCCTTCGCTCCTCTTTCTTTGTCTTCCACACGGCCAACACCCGGCATGGAACAGGAGGCAACTCCTCCATGCTTTCCCTCCTTCGCTCCTCTATCTCTCTGTCTTCCACACAGCCGGCGCGTGAGATGGAACGGGAGGCGACTCCTCGATGCTTTCCCTCCATCACTCCTCTCTCTCTGTCTTCCACACGGTCGGTGCACGGGACAGAACGGGAGGCGACTCCTGCTCCAGCCGGCGCACGGGACGGAACGGGAGGCAACTCCTCCAAATCTAGGTCGCAATGGGCGTCTGGTACGGAGCGGCCGTGATGCTTGGAAGTAGTGCAATGAAGGATGGCTCACCACTGCCGCCGCCATTGTCGTGAAGCAAGATGTGATCTGTCTCTGTCTCAAGATGTAGTGGAGACAAACTTTAATTGATTGCAAGCCCAATACCGAGGTCGCGACATCGATGGCTCGCGGCTGGGCGCTGCCTTGATTGCTCTGCTCTGAGTTGTAAAGGGATCGGACTTTCTTGTTCTATAAGGAAAAAATCAACGAACCGAGGGGGCAGTCCTACGTGTGTGGAGGAGGCAGTGTGGGCCAAAACAAATCAAAGAGAGGGGGAACACGTCCGCATGTGTGGAGTAGGCAGTGCGGGCCGAGCTCAATACCGCAAAAAAATGTCGCGACCACGCTGCTACCTAAGGACCCAGATCCGTGGTGGACCGAGTATGATCCGTGATTAACCTATGGAGAACCATGAAAGCTTGCGTCCTTTAATATTAGCTAAAGATTAATGAAACTACATTGACTTTGGAACATGTTATGCAAAGATTGAAAGCTATGGAAAATAAAATGTCTACCATAGAGCATATTGACAATATAGATAAAAAGATCCATAACCAAGTAACTGAATTTGGCTCAAAGGTAGGAATTACATTAAATATTCCAAAAGAGAAGGAACCAATAATTACTGAGTGGATAGAACAAAGCCCTTCTAGAACTAATAAGTTGGAAGAAGTTATTAATACTTTGGATTCCACTTTTGCTTCCATTAAAACTATTGAGAGGACTCCTCCTAATAATAATCCGAAGTTCATGTATGTTCCTAAGAATAGAGGAGCCACATCTAGCAAGGGGAATGAAGATCTTAAAATGATTAGTGTGCACCCCTTTTTTATTTAATTGATAAAATGAACCTATCTATGAAAATAAATTCCTTAACTTTATCCCTAGGAGTGTGATTATTCAAAACATAAGTGCTTAGCTTCCTAGGAAGCATGGATGCATAATTAAGGAGTTGGATGTGAAAGATTCAAATACTTGAAACAATGCCTTACGCTTAGCTAGGGGCTAAAACAATAACGCTTGTTGGCAGGCAACCCAATAGTTACCTTATTTTTCTTGTTTTCTTTTCTATTTTGAGCATTTACACAATTATGCTACCGTTATGATTGTGTTTTTATGTTTTAATTAGTGTTTGGGATGATTTGGTTGATAGTTGACTTGATTATGTTAAAAAAAGAAACTTTTGCGCCTAGTACTGGAATTTCAATAATTTGTTGGAACGTGATAAAATTCTGAAGTTTTTACACATTATTGATATGCAAATTGCCCATGTTGTCCTAATTTTTTTGAGTTTTGGAGTTACAGAAGTATAGTGTCTGTTCAGATGATTATAGACCATTTTGTTTTAGACAAATTCTGTTTCCTATTGCATAGTTTGCTTGTTTTAATGATGCTATGGATTTTATCGGGGGGTATAAGTCATGGAGAAGTTAGAATACAATAGGTATTATGCAATAATAAAATATGAATGGGTTCATAACAATACCTAAATTTTATGATTGGCTTATTATACTAACGGATCTCACGAGGTTTCTGTTGAGTTTTGTGTGTTGAAGTTTTCAAGTTTTCGGCGAGATCACGATGGATGAAGGAATAAGGAGTGGCAAGACACTAAGCTTGGGGATGCCCAAGGAACCCTAAGGTAATATTCAAGGATAGTCAAGCATCTAAGTTTGGGGATGCCCTGGATGGCTAATACGTCTCCAACGTATCTATAAATTTTGATTGTTCCATGCCATTATAGAATAAACCTTGGATGTTTATATGCAATTATATGCTATTTTATATCATTTTTTGGGACTGAGCTATTAACCTAGTGCCTAGTGCCAGTTGATGTTTTTTTGCCAGTTTTTGGTTTTCCAGGAAATCAGTACCAAATGGAGTGCAAATGCTACGAAACTTTTTGATGATTTTTTTCTAGACAAGAAAGACCCTAGAGGCTTCAGGAGGAGACTAGAAGGAAAACAAGGAGACGGTAAGGAAATAGGGCGCGCCCAGGGGGTAGGCGCGCCCTGATGCCTTGTGGGCCCCTCATGGCTCTGTCTGACCTAATTCCGCCTCTATAAATTCTCTAAAATTGGGAAACCAACAGAGAGCCACCCAAAATACTTTTTCCACCGCCCCAAGTTTCTGTTCTTCCGCTATCCCATCCGAAGGCCTTTTCCGGTACACCTACGAGGGCTTCTACACCATCCTTGCTCCCTTTCAATGGTGCATGCGTAGTTCACCAGAGACCTACGAGTCCATAGCTAGTAGGTATATGGATTCTCCTCTCTCTTTGATCTTCAATACAATGTTCTCCTTAATGTTCTTGGAGTTCTATCCATTGTAATCTTATTTTGCGATGTGTCAGTTGGGATCCGATGAATTGTGGCTTTATGATCAGATTATTCATGAATATTAATGGAGTTTTTTGAGCTTTGTTATGCATGATTGTTTTAGCTTTTTATTTATCTCCGATCTATCCATTTGGTTTGGCCAACTAGATTGATTTATCTTCAGTGGGAGAGGTGCTTTGTGTTTGTTCAATCCTGTCGTGCTCTACATCCCAGTGATAAGAAGGGACAAGACACATATTTGTATTATCGCAATTAAGGGTAGAATGACGGGGTTTATTCATATTGATTGGGTTTACTTTGTCTACATCATGTCATCTTGCTTAAGACATTACTCTGTTTTATACTTAATACCGTAGATGCATGCTGGATAGCAGTCAATTGGTGGAGTAATGATAGTAGATGCAGGCAGGAGTTGGTCTGCTTGTCTTGGAAGTGATACCTATATACATGGTCATTGCCTTGAATATCATCATAATTATGCGCTCTTCTATCGATTGCCCAACAGTATTTTGTTACCCACTGTACGCTATGTGTTTGAGAGAGAAGCCTCTAGTGAAAACTATGGCCCTCGGGTCTACTTTAATCATATGTAAAAACACAAAAATACCTTGCAACAATTTTATTTCTTTTATTTTGTTTTGCAATTTACTTTATTACCTACCACTGCGAGATTTAATCCTTGCAAGTAACCACTGAGGGGATTGACAATCCCCTTATTTGTGTTGGGTGCAAGTATTTGCTTTTGTGTGCATGTGTTGTTCACGAGGCTTTGTGTGATTCTCCTACTGGATTGATAACCTTGGTTCTTAACTGAGGGAAATACATATCTCTATTATACTACATCATCCTCTCCTCTTTGGGGGAATCCCAACACGGCTCACAAGTAGCAGGAAAAATTTCTGGCGCCATTGCCAGGAAGACATCATCAAAACCTACCAAGTGCGTTTGCACAAACTATCATCTACTTGCTCTTATTATTATTTGCCTTTGACTCTCGTTTTCATCTCCCCCACTTCTAATTTTTTTACAAAACACAAAAATATTTTTATTTGCTTGTTTGCTTGCTTTGTCATTATGTCTCAAGTAAACACTAAGTTGTATGATTTTTCAAATACTAATAATAATGATTTTTTAGTACTCCTATTGCTCCTCCCGCCACTAGTGTGGAGTCATGTGACATTAATGCCGCTGTGCTAAATCTTGTTATGAAAGAACAATTTTTTGGTAGTCCTATGAATATGGTGCATCCCGTCTTAATACTTTCATTGAATTGTGCGATATGAAAATGAAAAAAAAAGATATGGTAATGACATATTTTAATTGAAATTATTTCCATTCTCACTAAGAGATCGAGCTAAAACTTCATTTTCATGATTCTTGGGATAAGTGTAAGGATGCTTTTATTGCCAAGTATTTTTCTCCCGCACATTTCTCTCTCTTAGAATTAAAATTATGAATTCTAAGCAACTTGAGCATGAAAATGTTGCACATTCTTGGGAGAGAATGAAATTAATGATAAGAAATTGTCCCACTCATGGTTTATGTCTATGGATGATTATACAAAATTTCTATGTGGGAATGAACTTTGTTTCTGGAAATCTTCTAGACTTTGTTTCAGGTGGTACCTTTATGGAAATCACATTGGGAGAAGCTACAAAACTTCTTGATGATATAATGTCAAATTACCCTCAATGGCATATCGAAAAAGCTCCAACTGGTAAGAAATTACTACATTGAGTGATAAAATGGATGCTGTTATGAAAATGGTTGCTAGTAAGAATGCTCAAGTTGATCATAATCATGTGCCATTGTCTACTTTGATTGAGAAAAAAATGATATCGTTGGTGTGAATTTTTTCTCTAGAAATAATTTCAATAACAATGCTTATAGAGGCAATTTTAATCCTAGACCGTATCTTGGAAATTCCTTCAATAATTATGGTAATTCTTATGGAAATTCTTATAATAATAAGATGCTACTGGTCTTGAAAGTAATATTAAAGAAATCATTAATTCTCAAAAGATTTTTAATGCTACCGTAGAAGAAAAATTAAATAAAGTTGATGATATGTCTTGGAACATGGATAGAATTGCTCATGATGTGGAAAATCTCAAATCTAAATTTTTTCCACCTAAGCTTGATATCAATGAGTCCATTAAATATGTCTGCGTCTCCATTAGTGAAAGTAAAGAAAGAACTGCTAGGCTGAGAGCTAAGCGATAATTCCTAGAAAAGGCTATTCCACCCAATTTTTTATGTAATCATGATGAAGATATTAAAATGATTGGTGTCTCACACATAGAATCTTTATTTAGTAATATAAATATTGATGAAAAAGGGACTGGAAATGAGTCAACTTTAGCTAGAAGGTGTCCCAATTTTCTAGAGGGTGATGATCTTAATGATAAAAATAATAAAAGTGGGTTTGGAGAGGTCAAGACTTTAACTAGTGATGTGCAAACTACTTTGGATTACAACAACTTTAATTATGATAGTTGTTCTTTCATTTAGTGTATTTCCTTGTTGCAATCCATGATAAATTCACCCATGCTTATGAACAAAATAAAGCCTTTACTAAACATATTGTAGAAGTTATAATGAAAGCTTTTGAAGAAAAACTAGAGTTGGAGGTTTCAATACCTAGAAAATTGCATGATGAATGAGAACCTACTATTAAAGTAAAGATTAAAGATTATGAATGTAATTCTTGATGTGATTTGGGTGCTAGCATTTCTACTATATCAAAATCTTTATGTGATGTGCTAGGCCTTGTTGATAAGATGAATGTTACCTTAATTTGCACTTAGCAGATTCAACTATTAAGAAACCACTCGGTAGAATAAATGATGTGCTTATTATTGCTAATAGAAATTATGTGCTCGTTGATTTCATTGTGCTTGATATTGAATGTAATCCATATTGCCCTATAATACTTGGCATTTCCTACGAACCATAAGTGCTATTATCGATATGAAAGAAGGAAACATAAGTTTCCAATTACCATTAAAGAAAGAAATTAAACACTTCCCTAGAAATATAATTAATCCACCATATGAATCAATTATGAGTGCCACCTATGAGCTGTAATCTAAGGATGAAAATACTTGAAACTATGCATTACGCCTAGCTAGGGGCGTAAAACAATAGCGCTTGTTGGGAGGCAACCCAATGAATAATTTTTTTTCTTTTTTCTTTCTATTCTTGAGTGTTAGCACAATTATCCTACTTTTATTATTGTGTTTTTTTACATTTTAATTAGTGTTTGTGCCAAGTAAAGCATTTAGGTTAATTTTGCTGATAGTTGACTTGATTCTATGAAAAAGCCGAAACTTTTGCGCCTAGTACTGGAATTCTTGAGATTCACTGGAATGTGATAAATCCTGATTTTTTACACATTATTGATATAAAAATTACCCACGTTGTCCTAATTTTTCAGTATTTTGGAGATACAGAAGTATTGCATTTGTTCAGATCATTACAGACCATTCGGTGTTTGACTGATTCTGTTTTTGTTGCATAGTTTGCTTGTTTTAATGATGCTATGTATTATATAGGTGGGTATAAGTCATGGAGAAGTTAGAATACAATAGGTATTATGCAATAATAAAATACGTATCTATTTATAACAGTACCTAAAATTTATGATTTGCTTGTTATACTAACGGATCTAACGAGGATTCTGTTGAGTTTTGTGTGCTAAACTTTTCTAGTTTTGGGCAAGATCATCACGTATGAAGGAATAAGGAGCAGCAGGACCCTAAGCTTGGGATGCCCAAGGCACCCGAAGGTAATATTCAAGTACCACCAAGCATCTAAGCTTGGGGATGCCCCAGATGGCATCCCCTCTTTTGTCTACAATCCATCGGTATATTACTTGGAGATATATTTTTATTCATCACATGATATATGAGTTTTTCTTGGAGCATCATGTATTATAGTAGTCTTTGTTTTCTTTTTAGTTTGCAAAAATCATTGTTTGATGCACACAACTTCTGAGAGGGACACACATTTATTCGTGATTTGTTAGAATACTATATGTGCTTCACTTCTATCTTTTGAGTTAGGTAGTTGCTGTAGTGCTTCACTTATATATTTTAGAGCATGGCGGTGGTTATATTTTAAAGAAATAGTTGAACTCTCATTCTCCACTTATATCCTTTTGATAGTTGGTAATAGTAATGGCAACACGTACGGGTTATAAAATGGTCTTGATATGATAGGTATACAAGAGGGATATAATAAGTGTCTTCGTTTGCTTGGAGGCCGGGGGCGCATGATGGTTAGCTCCTACCACCCCCTAGGGGCATGTGTAGTAGTACTTTGCCTCGATCGCTAATAGACTTTCGCAATAAGTATGTGAGATCTTTATGACTAATGTATGTCAATGGCTTATATGCACTCTCATGTTTCCGCAATTTGAAAGCCTCTTCGGTACCGTGCATTGCCCTTTCTCATATCGAGAGTTAGTGCGAACTTTGATGGTGCATCCAAACCCCATGATAGGATATGCTCTATCACACATAAGCCTCCTTATATCTTCCTGAAAACAGCTAGCATACCTAACTATGATGGCATTTCCATAGCCATTCCGAGATATATTTCCATGGAACTTCCACAGTTCTGTTATTATTACATACATCTTCATTGTCATACTGCTTTGCATGATCATATAGCTGTTGTGGCTCAGCCACCGTTTGTCATTATCATACATGTTACGCTAGCATCATTGCACATCCCGGTACACTGCCAAAGGCATTCAAATAGTCACATGTTTCAGTTTTATCGAGTTGTAAGTAAATAGAAGTGTGATGAGCATCATTATCAGAGCATTGTCCTAGTGAGTAAATAAAGTAAAAAAAGGTAACAAAGAGACCAACAAAAAATTGACAGAAAAAGAGAGAAGGGGCAATGTTACAATCCTTTTCCACACTTGTGCTTCAAAGTAGCACCATGTTTTTCATATAGAGAGTCTCCTATGTTGTCACTTTCATATATTAATGGTAATTTTTCATTATTTGAACTTGGCTTGTATATTTCGACGATGGGCTTCCTCAAATGCCTGAGGTCTTTATGAGCAAGAAAATTGGATGCACACCCACTTAGTTACCAGTTTGAGCTTTAAAACACTTATAGCTCACTAGTGCGCATCGGTCCTAAACAAACGGTTTTTTTACCCCTTTCCGCGACGGCATTTGGAACCGTCGCCAAGTGGGTGTGTGCGATAGGGTGTCCTTCCCACACGACCCAGAAATCGTCGGGGATAGGCCCGACTAGGACCCAGGCTGGGGCCATGTGCGATCGGGCGATGCATCGAAACCCAATCATTTCCGTAGGTACGTACATCCCACACGGTGAATCCTAGAAGTCATTTTCGTAGGTATGTACATCCCACACAGTGAATCCGAGAAATCATTTCCTTAGGTATGTACATCCCACAAGGTAATCCGAGAAAATCATTTCTGTAGGTATGTACATCCCACAAGGTGAATCCCAGAAAAACATTTCTGTTTGTATGTATATCACACATAGTCAATCCAAAGAATATGTTTAAGTTCTTATGTACATCCCACACTGTCAATCCAGGGAAGACGTTTTTGTTCGGACGTAAATCCCACACAGTTTTATGTGTAGGCTCGTGTGTGAAAGGTGTAACTGTCACACACGGTCTTCCTTGGTTAACTGTTTGCTTTTATCAACTATATCACACACGATTTGATGAAGAAAACTGTGTGGCATTGGGCTATTCATCGCAACCGCTTTTCCTGCTAGAACCGTTTGCAAAGGTCCATGACACATTTAGCAGGTTTATTAGTTTACAATTAATAATTCAAGTATTACGCAAATTCACATTTCATATCGAATAGATGTTCTCCAATTACATATCAGGCACATAAATATATTATAATATCACAGTACGACATATAGCTAGTTCAACTTCATAAGAAACATATATATTCATTTCCCTAATCGAGATCATCCAGGATCGTTTTATCCACCTCTGCTTTTAGTTCAGTAAGAACCCGTGCAACCCGTTTTGCACGGGCCAACTGGGAAAGTGCCTCCTCCTTCGCCAACACCATCTTAGCAAAGTCTTTAAAAAAATCTGAGCTCATTCTCCACCTTCAATTTTTTATCCCGCATCTTGAAATATGCTTCAGTGTTGACAAGACTTTCTCTAAGCCTAGCTGTGTTCACTTCCTCATACATGCTCCAGAGCTTCGTTAGGCACATCATCAAAGACTGTGGCCACTCTTGATCAACCCACTCCAAGTAAGAACACTTCTGTTCATCCTATTATATTTAAAACTAGATCAGTAACAATTGTAGGGGAAATGGGTTTATAGCAACATAGAAAATCACCAATGCTTATTTTGAAAAACTGAAGAAACATGTTAATTATGACATATCTTCTCAAAAAGATCAATGTGCAAATGAAATAATTGGTACTGAGACAACAAACAAATTCTGGAACATCAGAAGCTATAATTAACTACAACGACACTACTAGTTCTTACTCATGTACAATAAATAACAAATTGAACATTTTATGAGGAAGGTAAATATAACCGCAACAGCATAGCGACAGTGTTTGGATGACAACAAATTGATACTAATAGGTGTGTACATGCACAAATTTAGTAACATAGAACTAATAGCACTAAAGCCGTCCACTATGTATGCCAAAACTAGTGTAAAGACAACTGTTGCTACATCTCGCACCGGTGCCCTGAACTGGCGAGCCGATGCAGCGTAAAAAAAGGGACCCGGACTCCGGAGCACGTAGTTGCTCCGATGCCCAGTTCCTTCGTGCCATAAAGATTTAGTATTTTACTGCTTGGCTGCTCGGATGTGTAGACCAAAGTTGACTGCACAAACTGCTGAAGCGATGCCAAATAATTTTCTAATGGCACCGCTGATGAGATGGCAACAATTTTAGATACTTAGGTACAAACTGTGACACTGTCTTAGGATGCGTTTGGTTGAAGGTGTGGTATGAATGGGTTGGGACCATGACAGTGTCTGAATCACATCTAAAAATGATTTGTAACAACGAAAGAGGGTCTAACCTTCTCTGCACATGCCAGAAACTTCCTCCCACTGTCCAAATCAAACGCAACTAGCTTCACGCATGGAGATTGATGGTGACAACGAGCAGATAGATCTTCAGCCACCAGCTCCATTCATTGCCACTGATGGTCCTAGGGAGCTACAAGAGGAAGAAATGACTCAAATCGACCTCGGGTAAAAATCCTTCATCCAGAGAAGCAGAGACCCAAGAGAGAGAAGCAGCAGCATAGGAGGAAGGACTATAGCTTAGCAAGAAGAAGAAGAGGAAACAAGGGAAACATGACTTGTGGTCGGGAAAAAGTGGGAAGGGGAAGGGGGGGGTAGATATTTTGGCGGTAGGCCAAAATTTTGGAAATGTGGAGGGAAACTTTGCGCGGTCGCCGGACCATTCACTTTGAACGATTGTGTGCATCGCAAATGATTCTTCTGCTTTACGCGCATGGGATGAGTTTGATAATTCAAATTTTGGTCTCAAGGCATGGGCACATTCACTTTGAACGCGCGGTGCCGCCGGACCATTCACTTTGAACGATTGTGTGCATCGCAAATGATTCTTCTGCTTTACGCGCATGGGATGAGTTTGATAATTCAAATTTTGGTGGAAATTTCCCCGGGTATGTCATTGCATAATTTAACATCGCTTGCTAATTTGGGCACACAAAAGAGCGTACAGCAGACAGACCACACTTACTGAATCGAGCAATTTTAGTAATTAAATAGAGCCAGTTGACCTAAACATTGCTCTAACAAAAGACCAGCATTAAAAACAAAGCCTAAGTACGCATAACAAAATAGCGCCACACGCCTATGCATCACCGGTGTGAGATGAGACGTCATGACTTGTCCTGGCGACATGCCGCCATTGGTGGACTCCCGCCCCCTGCTGAAGTCGACCGTGTCCTCGTCCTCGGCGCTCCTCAAGGTTGTAGTACTCGTAGTAGTGGCCTGCGCCAGAGCTCGCGTTGGTACTCCACCGCCGATTCCTTGATAGACTCTATCGACCTCGGCCAGCGCAACTCCTCCTCCCGGCGCTCCTCGATCTCCGCCGCCTCCTGCATCTCCAGCTCCCGCTCGGCGACCTCATGAGGAAGCAGGTGCTCCATGGCCACCGCCGCCTTTTCAGACGTGGGTTGCATGCTGGAGTCCGAGGTGGCCTGGAATATCTTGGCGTGTGCATCCTCGATCTTGGCATGGATGGTCCTCGACCCGGGCTAGGGCGACATCAGCGGCACGAACGGCAGCTCGAGCGCTCTCGGTGTTTCCAGCCGCCATTGCAGCAGCAGCTGCCGTCTCGGCTGCTACACTGCCCTGTCGGCTGCTGTAGACGCCCTCTCGGCGGAAGCGACCGTGCTCAATGTGGATGCGGCAGCACTCTCGGCGTAGGCGGCCGCGCTCTTGGCGCAGAGGCGGCGCTCGGGGGGGGGACACGGCCTTCGTACGGGCCTTCACGAATTCCACGATGTCATCTTTGCAAGAAGGGGGTGCGGAATGGGGATGGATTCGTGGATTCGGGGGTTGCCGACTAGAGCAGACAAGCCGGTGAAGCTTAAGGAGGGAGACTTAAATAGACCCAGATATTTTCATCGCAAATGGTTCCTAAAAACAACCGTGTTGTTGTAGATACTACCTCTCTCTCAGTTTACAGGGCGTGCGTGTGCCCCTAGGTCGTCAATTTGACCAACCTAATACAAGTCATATATTACAAAAAATATACCAATATAAACTTCAGATGTTCTATTTTCAAACCGTATAATTTTTGTGTTATATAGTTTATATTAAGGTGATAAAATTGGCAACCTAGGTATACACGTAGGACTTGTAAATTGAAACGGAGGTAGTATTTTTTATTAGCTGTGAAAGATGAATTTGGAATAAAGTGCCAACGGATGGTGTTTTAAATGAATGAGAAATCTTGTAGTACTAATACAGCTGTCATGTCAAATTTTGGAAAATTTCAGGGGTCATTTGACCTTCTAAGACATTTAAGTGATTTTCTAGCCATTTAATGACCGTAATTGAAATTTGAATTACATGTACATGCAACAGCTAACCATAAGGTTTGAAAACTCATATTTTGTGTAC
The DNA here is from genome assembly GCF_003073215.2 of Triticum urartu. Taxonomy (NCBI): domain Eukaryota; kingdom Viridiplantae; phylum Streptophyta; class Magnoliopsida; order Poales; family Poaceae; genus Triticum; species Triticum urartu. The sequence continues at coordinate 293,837,825 of NC_053028.1, forward strand.
TTGTGTGCAATTTAATTCAATGTGCAGTAAATTGGAAGGAATTTTCAAACATATTGGTCTAATGCCTATGACACAAAAGCATGGAGTGACATGGCATTTTAATTCCAAAAAATAAAAAAAAATCAGAAACATGAAACCTTGGTTGATGTAATGTCATGCCACCAAGATGATGTGGTAAAAAATGGCATGTTTGACAAAAGTTTGGAAACACCCCTCACAAACTGGAGCAACTCACTAGAAGGCTCGTGGTTCCGAGAGGGAACAATGCATGTTTGATGACGAACGGGAGATAGCTTCCTCATCCGCCTTCAAATTTTTTCTACATCAAGGTGCACTACTACAACTGTAATGTGAAATTTTTGAAAATTCTAGGGTCATTTGACCTTTTAAAGACATTTAAGTGATTTTCTAGCCATTTAATGACCGTAATTCAAATTTGAACTACATCTACATGCAACTAACCAAAACGGTTTGAAAAATCATATTTGTGTACTTGTGTGCGAGTTAATTCCATGTGCAGAAAAACTAGAAGGAATTTTCAAACATATTTGTATCACGACATGGACACATATGCATGAATACGTATGCATGGAGTGGCATGGCATTTTAATTCCAAAAAAAAAAAAACACATGAAACCTTGGTTGATGTAATGTCATGCCACCAAGATGATGTGGTAAAAATTGGCATGTTTGACGAAAGTTTGGACACACACTCACAAACCGGAGCAACTCACTAGAAGGCTCGTGGTTCCGAGAGGGAACAATGCATGTTTGATGAAACGGGAGATAGCTTCCTCTTATGGGCTTCAATTTTTTTCTACGGTTAACGTGCACTAATACAACTGTCATGTGAAAAATTGGAAAATTCTAGGGGTCATTGACCTTTAAAAGACATTTAAGTGATTTTCTAGCCATTTAATGACCGTAATTCAAATTTGAATTACATCTACATGCAACACTAACCAAAACGGTTTGAAAAATCATATTTGTGTACTTGTGTGCGAGTTAATTCCATGTGCAGTAAATTAGAAGGAATTTTCAAACATATTGGTCTCACGACATGGACACATGCATACGTATGCATGGAGTGACATGGCATTTTAATTCAAAAAATAGAAAAATGATGAGAAACACATGAAACCTTGGTTGATGTAATGTCATGCCACCAAGATGATGTGGTAAAGAAATTGGCATGTTTGACAGAACGTTTGGACACCACCCCTCACAAACCGGAGCAACTCGCTAGAAGGTTCGTGGTTCCGAGAGGGAACAATGCATTGTTTGATGACGAAGGAGATAGCTTCCTCTTACGGCCTTCAAATTTTTTCCTATTTAACATGCCACTAAAAACATCATGTGAAAATTTGGTAAATTTCAGGGGTCATTTGACCTTAAAGAATATTAAGTGATTTCTAACTAACCATTTAATGACCATAATTCAAATTAAACACTACCAGCAACGCAACATAAATTGAATCATTGTGTTATTCATAAATTATTCAAACATATTGGTGTCAAGGCATGGGCACATGCATGGAGTGCATGCCATGGCATTTTAATTCCAAAAAAAAAAATGATCAGAAAAACATGAAACCTTGCTTGATTTAATGTCATCCACCAAGATGATGTGGTAAAGAAATTGGCATGTTTGACGAAAGTTTGGACACACACCCCTCACAAACCGGAGCAACTCGCTAGAAGGTTCGTGGTTCTGAGAGGGAACAATGCATGTTTGATGACGAATGGGAGATAGCTTCCTCTTACGGCCTTCAAATTCTGTCTAACGTGCACTACTACAACTGTAATGTGAAATTTTGGAAAATTCTAGGGGTCGACCTTTAAGACATTTAAGTGATTTTCTAACCATTAATGACCATAATTCAAATTTGAACTACATCTACATGCAATGCCTAACCAAAACGGTTTGAAAAATCATATGTGTACTTGTGTGCGAGTTAATTCCATGTGCAGTAAATTAGAAGGAATTTTCAAACATATTGGTCTCACGACATGGACACATGCATACGTATGCATGGAGTGACATGGCATTTTAATTCAAAAAATAGAAAAATGATCAGAAACACATGAAACCTTGGTTGATGTAATGTCATGCCACCAAGATGATGTGGTAAAGAAATTGGCATGTTTGACGAACGTTTGGACACACGCCCCTCACAAACCGGAGCAACTCGCTAGAAGGTTCGTGGTTCCGAGAGGGAACAATGCATGTTTGATGAACGGGAGATAGCTTCCTCTTACGGCCTTCAAATTTTTTCCTACGTTTAACGTGCACTAATACAACTGTCATGTGAAAATTTGGTAAATTTCAGGGGTCATTTGACCTTCTAAAGACATTTAAGTGATTTTCTAACCATTTAATGACCGTAATTCAAATTTGAACTACATCTACATGCAACGCCTAACCAAAACGGTTTGAAAAATCATATTTTGTGTACTTGTGTGCGAGTTAATTCCATGTGCAGTAAAGAATTTTCAAACATATTGGTGTCAAGGCATGGGCACATGCATGGAGTGCATGCCATGGCATTTTAATTCCAAAAAAAAATGATCAGAAAAACATGAAACCTTGCTTGATTTAATGTCATGCCACCAAGATGATGTGGTAAAAAAATTGGCATTGACGAAAGTTTGGACACACACCCCTCACAAACCGGAGCAACTCACTAGAAGGTTCGTGGTTCCGAGAGGGAACAATGCATGTTTGCTGACGAACGGGAGATAGCTTCCTCTTACGGCCTTCAAATTTTTTCCTACGTTTAACGTGCACTAATACAACTGTCATGTGAAAATTTGGAAATTTTCAGGGGTCATTTGACCTTTTAAAGACATTTAAGTGATTTTCTAACCATTTAATGACCGTAATTCAAATTTGAACTACATCTACATGCAACGCCTAACCTAAACGGTTTGAAAAATCATATTTTTGTGTACGTGTGCGAGTTAAAAACATCACCAGACAATGTAAATATCTGGTGTTCAAAAAACAAAATGTAAAGATCTGGCAAGACAACCGGCCCCCACACGATTAGGCAGTCTATCCTGGCTCGAGGTTTGGTAGGTGAATGGCGGGGATCATTAATCAGACACGGTTCTGCATTGGAAACTGTTAGCTATTATGTTCACACACGGATGCCTATAATGTTCACACACGAATTTTGCTGCGTGAATCGTGTGTAATTCAAACTACAATACTCATAAATTCCGGCGATCGGTGTTTGTACTGTCCCCGTCAATCTATATGTAACGCCTCAAGACCGTTGCGCCGGGTGTCTTCCAGTTATTCGCTGTTGTTGCCTTTTCATTTGTTTGTGTGTCATGCATTTCATATCATGTCATCATGTGCATTGCATTTGCATACGTGTTCGTCTCATGCATCCGAGCATCTTCCCCGTTGTCCTTGCAATCCGACACTCCTATGTCCTCCGGCGCCCCCTTTTGCCTCTTTTCGTGTGCGGGTGTTAAACATTCTCGGAATGGACCGAGATTTGCCAAGCGGCCTTGGTCACCACCGGTAGACCGCATGTCAAGTTTCGCCATTTGGAGTCCGTTTGATACTCCAACGGTTAACCGGGACCGTAAAGGCCTCGTGTGTGTTGCAGCCCAACACCCCTCCAAAGTGGCCCAAAACCCATCCAAACCCCCTCCATCCTCTCTGTCGTTCGATCACGATCGCGTGGCCAAAAACCGGTCCTCATTTGGACTCTCCTAGCTCCCTCTACCTATATATATGTCCTCTCCCCCGAAATTTTCGCGGATGAACCCTAACCCCGCTCCTCTCGCGCTGCCGGACAAAGATCTCCGCCGACGGACATGTCCGACGCCGTCCCGCGCCAAACCCTCCGCCGCCACGTGGCGCCACCGCGCTCGTCCCCGCCGCCGGCCCGCGAGCCCGTGTTGGGCCTACCGGTCCCGAACCGCCGCCTCCGCCGCCCGCGCGCCCACGCTCGCCCGCCTTCGCGCCCGCCTCGCCGGCGTTCGTCGTCCACCGCCGCCTCGGCCCCACCGGAGCACGCCGCCGCCTCGATGCACTCTTGCCGCATCAGGTCATCGACCACCGCGCCCATCCCCATCTCCTTATTCCTCCTCTGACCGACCTCTCTCACCTCACTCTCTCTGTCTTCCCTCCCCGCTGGATCCTCCACCGCCGCCCCGTAAAGCTCCGCTCGACACCGGCGGCCGTCACCGATGCCGGGAACAGAGGCCCCGCCCCGTTCTCCACCGGATCTGGCTGCCCGCGCTGCCTCGCTTTCGTCCCTCTCGCTGCAGCCCTAGCGCCGCCGGCCTCGTCCCTGGTCGGGAGGAGGACGATGCGCGCCAACCGCCTCCCCTGCAGCGTCCATGTGGGCCGGCCCATCTCCAGCCGGCCCAGCTCCCTCCTCCTCAGATGGGCTCAGCCCATTGGTGAGTTCCCGCTATACCCCGCCCGTGCGAGGAATTCTATGTTGCGCCTGCAAACCCTAGATCCAAAAGGGTTGACCCCGTTTTCCCACTAAGTCATTTTTTCTGCTATATTTTTAGCCCATGTTCATCATGCTATAACTTCATGTGTACTGCTCCGTTTTGTGCATGCAATATATCAAAATGTTCATCATGATGTGCTCTTCATTTTGTTCCATTGTGACATGCTTGTTTGAGTCCATCTTGATGGCCCAAATGTTGATGCAAGAGTTGCTATAAATTGTTAGGTGCTGTTAACTTAGCAGATTATGAAGCTTTTTGTCATTTTGCACATTTTGTGTGCTGCATATGGGCATGAGTCCTACATGTATTTTGATCTATGCCATGCCATCTTTACAGGGGTGTATGCCATGTTTTTGTGATCCTTGTTGGTGACTAGCACAAGCATGCAAAGTAGCCTTCGTGATATTGCTGATTCAGGATCTTAGGATTTCAGTCATTTTCCTGCTGTTATTTTGATGCCATGTAACCATGTTGCTATAGTTAGATACATGCTTTATTTGAGTTGCTTCAGTAAGGATGATTTGGACAGATGGTTGTGCGTTATCCATCCATGTCCATGTTTGCAATTCTGGAGTGCCCTAGCATGTCTTAATCTTGCTCTACTGTTGCTATAAAATGTTCCTGGCAGATTGTTTACATGTTATCAATTTTGCCATGGTTGTTGTAGTTGATCCATGCATGCTATAAACTTGTTCTTGCCATGGTTAGCCTTATGTTCATGTCTTCTTGCTGGTAGTATGCTTAGTTTGTCATGCAAGGCTTTGTGATGAGTGAATCAGCTCGCAAAGATGCCTTCATAACTCTGTTTTGCCATGCTAGTTTTCTGCTAAGTCTGAATCTGTTAACGAAACTTGCTATGTTTACATGGGTGCCATCATATCTTCCGTGCCTTTTTGGCTTATGGTCAGTAAGGGACTTTTGTTCTATGCTTTGAGTAGATTCACGCCATGACTTGTATTGCTATGATATGTTCCTTTAGCATGTTGTTTTCTTGCTCTAAACATTGCTTCCTGATGATAATTCCTAGCATGTTAGTATTTTCACTAAGTTTGTGAAGCTGATATCTTTTGCACTTTTTCCATGCTTGTTTGAACCTGCTCTTGTGTGATTTAGCCATAGCTCAGTGTTCATATTTTGTCAAGCATCTTGAGTAGATCATTGCCTTGTGCTTTGTTGCTATGTTGGAGTGCAGTAGCTTAGTTTCTTGTGCATTCTAGATGGCATCATGCTGTTAATCGCAGAATTGTGCCATTCTTGTTTTGCTTGCCATTTGCAAACCGTGCATCCGATTCCGGTGATCTTTATATCGATTTCGACCGAAATCAACTCTATATTTCCAGCGGCACACTTGGTTTGCCAAGTTGATGCCTGGTTCAATCTTTCCTTTCCGGAAGCACGCATATGCATTGCATATCACATCCCGCATATCATGCCATGTTTTGCATCATGTTGCTTGCGCATTGCACCGTGGTTGATTGTTGTTTCCTTTGCTTGTGTTCTTGCCTTGGGTAGAGCCGGGAGACGAGTGCGTGATCGAGGAACCCGTTGAGTACGCTTACTAGGATCAAGCTTTCGCAACTCGGAGAACTTTGCAGGCAAGATGACCATACCCTCGAAATCACTTCTATCTTTGCTTGCTAGTTGTTCGCTCTTTTGCTATGCCGCGATACCTACCACTTGCTTATCATGCCTCCCATATTGCCATGTCAAGCCTCTAACCCACCTTTCCTAGCAAACCGTTGTTTGGCTATGTTACCGCTTTGCTCAGCCCCTCTTATAGCGTTGCTAGTTGCAGGTGAAGATGAAGTTTGTTCCATGTTGGAACATGGATATTGTTGGGATATCATTATTATATCTTATTTACTTTAATGCATCTATATACTTGGTAAAGGGTGGAAGGCTCGGCCTTATGCCTGGTGTTTTGTTCCACTCTTGCCGCCCTAGTTTCCGTCATACCGGTGTTATGTTCCTTGATTTTGCGTTCCTTACGCGGTTGGGTGTTATGGGAACCCCTTGACAGTTCGCTTTGAATAAAACTCCTCCAGCAAGGCCCAACCTTGGTTTTACATTTGCCTAACAACCTATCACCTTCCCTTGGGTTCTGCAGACTCAAGGGTCATCTTTATTTTAACCCCCGGGCCAGTGCTTGTCTAAGTGTTGGTCCGAACCAGAGCCACTTGCGGCGCCACCTCGGGGAAACTTGAGGGCTGGTTTTAGCTGTACATAGTGTTCATCCGGTGTTGCCCTGAGAACGAGATATGTGCAGCTCCTATCAGGATGTCGGCGCATCGGCGGTCTTGCTGGTCTTATTTTACCATTGTCGAAATGTCTTGTAACCGGGATTCCGAGGCTGATCGGTCTTCCCGGGAGAAGGAATATCCTTCGTTGACCGTGAGAGCTTGTGATGGGCTAAGTTGGGACACCCCTGCAGGGTTTTGAACTTTCGAAAGCCGTGCCCGCTGTTATGGGCAGATGGGAATTTGTTAATGTCCGGTTGTAGAGAACTTGACACTTAATCTAATTAAAATGAATCGACCGCGTGTGTAGCCGTGATGGTCTCTTTTCGGCGGAGTCCGGGAAGAGAACACGGTATCGTGTTATGCTTGAACATAAGTAGCCTCACGATCACTTCTTGATCATTATTAGCTTCTCGACCGTGCTTTGCTTCTCTTCTCGCTCTCTTTTGCGTAAGTTAGCCACCATATATGCTAGTGCTTGCTGCAGCTCCACCTCACTACCTTTCCTACCTTTAAGCTTAAATAGTTTTGATCGCGAGGGTGTGAGAATGCTTAGTCCCCGTGACTCAGAGATACTTCCAAACAGATGCAGGTGCCGATGATGCCAGTACAGGGGACGCTACCGAACTCAAGTGGGAGTTTGACGAGGATTCGGGCCGTTACTATGTTTCTTTTCCGGATGATCAGTAGAGGAGCCCAGTTGGGGCGATCGGGGATCTATCATTTGGGGTTGTCTTTCTTTATTTTGGTTCCGTAGTTGGACCTTGATTGTATCCTGGATGATGTATGCTATATTTATGTATTGTGTGAAGTGGCGATTGTGAGCCGACTCTTTATCCCTTTCTTATTCAGTACATGGGATGTGTAAAGATTACCCCTCTTGCGACATGCCTACCATGCGGTTATGCCTCTAAGTCGTGCTCCGACACGTGGGAGATATAGCCGCATCGTGATTGTTAGAAGTTGGTAATCAGAGCCTTCCCCAACTTAGGAGCCCCTGCTTGATCGAATCGCTGACGTTGTTGAGTCTAGAAGAAAATGTTTTGAGTCTTAGGATTATATATATCGGAGAGTAGGATTCTTTTTACTCCCTCAGTCCCTTACTCCTCAGTCCCTTCGTCGCTCTGGTGAGGCCTCCTGACATAGAGTTTTGACTCTTCTCTTCTCAAATTTCACGAAAAAAAATTAGGATCACGCAGGTATCTTGGAATTGTTTTGATGGTCCTGTGACGAGAACATTGTTCTTGGTGCCTCCTGACATTTAGGGGTTGTGGCAGTGTCCTGGGGAGTTGAGCTCCGAGGTGTTGTCGTCACAATTTTATCGTTGTACTTCTGGAATACCTAAGTTCGCCGACATCAAAAATCTCCTTTATGAAGTTGTTGGTGAGATAACCTCAACGCCACCCAGTACTGGGGCGGGAGTTCGGGAGCATTACCATAACTGGTATAACGGATGCTTTTTGAAGGTTGAGGTAAATGATTTCCGGAGGTTTCTTGGTTATGTGTTGGAGGATGGATACAGCTGGATGTAGGATTTGCTAGTTTTGGGTGAGATATTATGCTTCCCCTGTATCCCCAGCACCTGATTGCATGATTGCATAACCAGAAAGTTTCGGGAGTTTCATAGGTGGGAATTCATGTAGCTCTAGTATTTCTTCCCGCAGATATTTGGTTTGTGATTGGGTAATCCTTACCAATTATTTGTTCATATCCGTACCTTGTTGATTTATTCATCTATCTATTGTCTAAGTGGCTTCTCAACTTATGGAAGTGTGATGATTTACTTTGGAATTCATTCGTTCATTCTTGTTCGAATGTTATGACTACATGTTGCAATTTCAATCCATTGATTCAGCTTGAATATATGTCTTTCAAGATGCTAACGGATGTCAACCTCTTCAGGATGGCTCCTCCAACGCGTCAGAATCCGGAACCTCCGCCACCACCTCCACCTCCGGAGGCATGGCAAGCTGTCATGGCCGCCACCAACGCTAACACTCAGATGCTTTTGCGACTCTTGCAAGAGCGCAACCAAGGAAATCAAGGCCAGGGCAACAATCAAGCTCAGTTTGCTACCCTCAATCAGTTCCTCGCAAACCAGCCGAAGTCCTTCAGTAACTGTGTCGAGGCCACATACGCCGACGAATGGCTCATGGATATCTGCAAACATTTTGAGTGTAGCAATGTCAGGCCTGAGGACTTTGTCAAGTTCGCTTCGTTTCAACTCAGAGACCAAGTTGCTGAGTGGTATCAACAATACAAAGATTCCAGAGGAGGTCATGTGATTACCTGGGATGATTTCCGCCAAGACTTCAAAGCTCAACACATTCCACAAAGTGTTGCTGAGAGTAAGCGCGAGGAGTTCCGCAATCTCAAGCAAGGCATCATGTCTGTTTACCAATACAACATCCTGTTTCAGAGGCTCGCTCGCTTCGCCGAACAAGACGTTCCTGATGAGAAGAGCATGATTTATCAATTCAGAGTTGGCCTCAGAGAGGATTTGCAACTAGCTCTCGTGCTTTTTGAGCCGACCAAGTATGATGAATTCTACAACATGGCACTAAAGCAAGAGGCTGCTCAGCTCAAGTGCGATGCTTCTAAGAAGAGAGTCAGGGATGCAGCTCCATCATCTTCTTCAACTCAAGTGGCAGCTAAGCAGCAGAAGTTCTGGTTGCCTCCTCCTCCTTTGTTTCGTCAGCCTTATCAGCAGAAGATTAAAGGTGGCAATGGATCGTCCCACCCACCCAACCTAGGCTATCAGAACAAAGCTCCGTCTCATGCTCCAAGGTCAAGTGCTCCTTATCACCGTCCGCTCTCAAAGGTTACTTGCAACAAGTGGCAGCAGAAAGGGCACTATGCAAACAAAAGCTTCAACCAAAGGTGCCTTCCGCCTCCTCCTTCTATGAGATCTGCCAGCAATGCAGTGGTCAAGCATAATCCCAAGCATGCCAAGGTCAACATGATGAACTCAGCTCAGGCAGAGGACTCTTCAGAAGTGATCATGAGTAACCTTCCAGTTAACTCCATTCGTGCCAAAGTTCTCTTTGATATTGGTGCATCGCATTGTTTCATTTCAAAACCTTTTGCATCAAAGTATGAGTGTGATTATCAAGAATTCCCTAGAACTTTATCAATTGTGTCCCCGGGCAAGCAAATGTTAGCTAATATTTGTGTCCCAGATGTTTCTATCAAGATGGGCGACTACAAATTTCTGGCTTCTCCAATTGTTCTTGGTGACTCGGATATTGATCTAATTCTCGGGATGGACTGGCTTTCTAAGCACAAGGCTAAGCTTGATTGTGCTGCCAGGCAGATTCAATTGACACACTCGTCTGAGGATGTGATCATCTATGCCACTCGTGACGAAACCATTTGGTTGTTTTCTCACAATGAGAAGGGCGAGTTGAATGCCATCTCTCAGATTCCAGTCGTTTGTGAATATCAATACGTCTTTCTGGAAGAGATTCCAGGAATGCCTCCTCACCAGCTAGTTGAATTCGTCATCGATCTTAAGCGTGGCACGGAACCTGTTTGCAAACGTCCTTACAAGCTTGGACCAAAGGAATTGAAAGAATTGAAGAAACAGCTCGATGAACAAGAGCGTCTGGGTCTGATCAGACCGAGTTCTTCTCTATGGGGTTGTGGTGTTCATTTTGTCTAGAAGAAGGATGGCACAGACCGACTTTGTGTCGACTACCGCCCATTGATCAAGAAGACAATACAGAACAAGTACCCACTTCCCAATATCAATGAGATTTTCGAACAACTCAAAGGTGCTCAAGTATTCTCCAAGCTTGACCTCCGTATGGGTTATCATCAGATTCGCATTCGTGAAAAAGATATCCCCAAGACAGCATTCAGAACAAGCTATGGTTCTTATGAATATACTGTCATGTCGTTCGGCCTTGTCAATGCTCCTCCAACGTTCTCTTGCATGATGAACTTCATCTTCAACCCTTACACAAATGATTTCGTCTTGGTGTATCTCGATGATATTTTGGTCTTTTCCAAGAATAAGGAGGATCATGCCAAGCATTTGAGATTGGTTCTCGACAAACTCAGAGAACATCAGATCTATGCGAAGTTTTCAAAGTGTGAGGTTTGGCTCGATGAGGTTCTCTACCTTGGCCATATCATCTTCGCCAAGGGCATAGCTGTTAATCCTGAGAATGTGTCTGCAATTGTGAATTGGGAACCGCCTCAGAATGTGAAGTAGCTCTGTAGTTTCCTTGGGCTTGTAAGCTATTGTCAAAGATTCATTGAGAATTTCTCTAATATTGCAAAGCCGCTTTCCAACCTCCTCTAGAAGCACGTCAAGTATGTCTGGACGCCTGAATGCGACGTAGACTTCAACACTCTCAAAGAGAAGTTAGTCACAGCTCCTGATTTGACTCCTCCTGATGAATCCAAACCATTCGAAGTTTTCTATGATGCCTCCCTGCAAGGTCTTGGTGCTGTGTTAATGCAAGAGAAGAAAGTTGTGGCTTATACCTCTAGCTAGTTGAAGCCCAACGAAAAGAACTACCCCACTCATGACCTCGAGCTTGCGGCAGTTGTCCATGCTCTTTTAACATGGAGACATCTCTGGTTGGGAAGGAAAGTGAACATCTTCATTGATCATAAGAGCCTCAAGTACATCTTCACTCAGCCCAACCTCAACCTCAGGCAGACTCGTTGGGTCGAAATGATTCAAGAGTATAATCTAAGTATTTAATATACTCCAGGCAAGGCCAATGCCATTGCAGACGCGTTGAGCAGGAAGGTTTACTGCAACAGTTTGATTCTCAAGCCCTTCCAACCGGACCTTTGTGAAGCTTTCCACAAGCTTAATATCCAAGTTGTTCCTCAAGGTTTTCTTGCCAACCTCCAAGTCTCTCCTACTTTGGAAGATCAAATTAGTGAGGCACAACTTCTTGATGCAATGGTGAAGAAGGTGAAAATGGGATTGCCAAGAGCCAACCCAAGTACAAGTGTTATTGCCTTGATGACAAAGCTACTCTATTCTTCGAGGATCGTATTGTGGTTCCTAAAGGCAATCTAAGGAAAGTCATTATGACTGAGGCTCACAATTCCCTCCTATCCATTCATCCTGGAAGACGAAGATGTACCATGACCTCAAGCAGTCGTATTGGTGGACTCGAATGAAGCGAGAAATTGCTCAATTCGTGAATGAATGTGATGTCTGCAGAAGGGTGAAAGCAGAACATCAACAGCCAGCTGGTCTCCTCCAACCTCTTGCTATTCCAGAATGGAAGTTTGACCATATTGAGATGGACTTCGTGACTGGATTTCCCAAGTCCAAGCGTGGCAGAGCTATATACCTCCAGGATTGTCTCTTTGCACGGCATACCGCTTGATATCTTTAGTTCGTGGAAGCATCTTTACTTCTAAGTTCTGGGACTCCTTTCAGAAGGCCATGGGCACCAACATTCGCTTCAGCACAGCTTTCCATCCTCAAACTAGTGGCCAAGTCGAGCGAGTCAATCAAATTCTTGAAGATATGATAAGTGCTTGTGTCATTTCCTTCGGTATGAAGTGGGAAAATTGTCTTCCATATGCCAAGTTCTCCTACAACAACAGCTTTCAAGCAAGCTCGGGCAAGGCCCCATTCGAGATTCTCTATGGCAGAAAGTGTCGTACTCCTCTTAATTGGTCAGAGACTGGTGAAGGACAACTTCATGGCAATGACTTAATCACAGAAGCTGAAGAAATGTACAAAGTCATTCGTGAAAATCTCAAAGACGCGCAATCGCGCCAGAAAAGTTACTATGATCAAACATCGTGACTTGGCTTTCAAGATTGGAGACCATGTCTACCTCCGCGTCTCTCCAATGGAAGGTACTCGTCGCTTCGGTATCAAAGGGAAGCTTGCCCCTAGGTACGTGGGTCCTTTCAAGATCATTGGCAAAAGAGGCGACCTCGCCTATCAACTTGAGCTTCCATCCATCTTTGCAAATGTGCATGACGTGTTTCACGTGTCTCAGCTTTGCAAGTGCTTCAAGACGCCTGAGCGCATCATCAACTTCGAAGAGATTGATCTCCAAGAAGACCTGTCTTATCATGAGCATCCCGTTGGTATTCTTGAAGAAACCGAGCGCAAGTCTCACAACAAGTGAATCAAATTCCTGAAAGTGAACTGGTCACACCATTCCGACCGAGAAGCTACCTGGGAACGCGAGGACCACCTTCGTTCCGAATATCCGGAGTTCTTTCAGTCCTAGATCTTGGGACGAGATCATTTCGTAGTGGAGGAGTGTTGTAACACCACAGATGTAATTTTCCATATTTGTACTCCGACTCTTGCCACTTCCGGCTTTAAGTTATGAGATTCGTGGTTGGGTTTTTGTCTTCGTTTTGCTTTTTGTTCATGTCATGCATTTCATATCATGTCATCATGTGCATGTCATTTGCATACATGTTCATCTCATGCTTCCGAGCATTTTCCCCGTTGTCCGTTTTGCAATCCGACACTCCCACATCCTCCGGCGCCCCCTTTTGTCTCTTTGCGTGAGGGGGCGTTAAATGTTCTCAGAATGGACCAAGATTTGCCAAGCGGCCTTGGTACACCACCGGTAGACCGCCTGTCAAGTTTCGTGTCATTTGGAGTCCGTTTGATACTCCAACGGTTAACTGAGGAACCATAAAGGCCTAGTGTGTGTTGTAGCCGAACACCCCTCCAAACTAGCCCAATAACCCATCCAAACCTATCCAATGTCCTCGGACGTCTGATCACGATCGCATGGCCGATCCATTTGGACACTCCAAACTCCCCCTATGTATATATATGTGATCCCCTCCATTATTTTCGGGTCCAAACACTAGCTATCTCCTCCCCGCCGCCACCGGACGTGTCCGACCTCACCGGACAGATCGCCGCCACCGTCCGCAGCCAACAGGGGCCTGCCACGTGGTAGCGCCGCCCGCGCCCCGCCGCCGGTCCCCGTGGTCCATCTCCCCCGCGCCGCCCCGCGTGTTCCCCACCGCCGAGAGCTCCGCTGCGAGTCGCCCCTCCGACCACGACCTCGCCGGGCCGCCACCTCGGCTCCCGCCACCCCTCGCTGGCCTCGGCTCCCGTCGCCGCCTGCCAGGCGCGCCCCAACGCCTGCGCTCGACGTCGTCGCCGCCACCGCGAATCGCACTGGATCCGCGCCCCCCACCCTGGACCTAGATGCCCCGTCGTCTCCCTCCTCTATGGCGGCTCCTCCGGCGTCATTCCGGCTAGTCCTTGTTTTGCGCGCATGCAAACCCTAGATCTGGGCGAGGTGAAAACCGCTAAGTCCTGTCTTTGCTATATTTTTAGCCCCTATTCATCATGCCATAACTTCCTGCATGTAGCTCCATTTTGTGCGTGCAATATATCAAAATGTTCATCATGATGTTCTCTTCATTTTGTTCCATTGTGGCATGCTTGTTTTAGTCCATCTTGATGCCCAAATCGTTGATGCAAGAGTGCTATAAATTGTTAGGTGCTGATTCTTAGCAGAGTATGAGCATTTGTTATTTTTGCTACATTTGTTGTGTGCTGCATATGTGCACGAGCTCTACATGTATTTTGATCTATGCCATGCCATCTTTACAGGGGTGTATGCCATGTATTTTTTGTGATCAATGTGGTGACTAGCACAAGCATGCAAAGTAGCCTTCGTGATATTGCTGATTTCAGAGTCTTAGGATTTTGGCTAAGTCTATGTATGATGTTATTTTGATGCCATGTAACCATGTTGCTACAGTGAGATACATGCTTTATTTGAGTTGCTTCAGCAATGATGATTTGGACATATGGTTGTTCTATATCCATCCATGCCCCTATTTGCAATTATGGAGTGCCCTAGCATGACTTAATCTTGCTCTACTTTTTCTATAAAATGTTCCAGGCAGATTGTTTACATGTTAATCAATTTTGCCATGGTTGTTGTAGTTGATCCATGCATGCTATGAATTTGCTATTGCCTTGGTTAGCTTCTTGAACATGCCATCTTGCTGATTCTATGCTTATCTTGTCATGAAATGTGAATCGAGCTCGCAAAGATGCCTTCTTAACTCTGTTTTGCCATGCTCAGTTTTCTGCTAAGTCTGAATCTGGTAACGAAACTTGCTATGTTTACATGGGTGCCATCATATTTTCTGTGCCCTTTTGGCTCATGGTCAGTAAGGGATTTTTGTTCATGCTTTGAGTAGATTCCTGCCATGCCTTGTTTGCTATGATATGTTCCTGTAGCATGTTGTTAGCTTGCTCTAAACATGTCTTCCTGATGTTAATTCCTGGCATGTTGTTATTTTCACTATGTCTGTGATGCTGATATCTTTTGCACTTTTGCCATGCTTGTTTGAACCTTCTATTGTGTGATTTAGCCGCAACTCAGTGTTCATCTTTTGCCAAGGATCTTGAGTAGATCACTGCCATGTGTTTTGTTGCTATGTTGGAGTGAAGTAGCTTAGTTTCTTGTTGCATTCTAGTTGGCATCATGCTGTTAATCGCAGAATTGTGCCATTCTTGTTTTGCTTGCCATTTGCAAATCGTGCATCCGATTCCGGTGATCTTTATATCAATTTCGACTGAAATCAACTCATCTTTCCAGCGGCACACTTGGTTTGCCAAGTTGAGGGCTTGTTCAATCTTTCCGTTCCGAAGCATGCATATGCATTGCATATCACATCCCGCATGTTATGTCATGTTTTGCATCATGTTGCTTGCGCATTGCATCGTGGTTGATTGTGGTTTCTTTTTCTTGTGTTCTTGCCTTGGGTAGAGCCGGGAGACGAGTACGTGATCGTGGAACCCGTTGAGTATGCTTACGAGGATCAAGCTTTCGTCAACTCGGAGAACTTTGCAGGCAAGATGACCATACCCTCGAAATCACTTCTATCTTTGCTTGCTAGTTGTTCGCTCTATTGCTATGCCGCGATACCTACCACCTGCTATATCATGCCCCCCATATTGCCATGTTAAGACTCTAACCTACCTTTCCTAGCAAACCGTTGTTTTCCTATGTTACCGCTTTTGCTCAGCCCCTCTTATAGCATTGCTAGTTGCAGGTGAAGATCAAGTTTGTTCCATGTTGGAACATGGATATTTTTGGGATATCATTATTATCTCTTATTTACTTTAATGCATCTATATACTTGGTAAAGGGTGGAAGGCTTGGCTTTTTGCTTGGTGTTTTGTTCCACTCTTGCCACCCTAGTTTCCGTCATACCGATATTATGTTCCTTGATTTTGCGTTCCTTACGCGGTTGGGTGTTATGGGAACCCCTTGACAGTTCGCTTTCAATAAAACTCCTCCAGCAAGGCCCAACCCTGGTTTTACCATTTGCCTACCTACCACCATATACATTCCCTTTGGTTCTGCAGACTCAAGGATCATCTTTATTTTAAGCCCCCCCCCGGGCCAGTGCTCCTCTGAGTGTTGGTCCGAACTAGAGTCCTTTGCAGTGCCACCTTGGGGAAATTCCAGGTTTGGCTTTAGTTCTACAGAGCGCTCATCCAGTGTGCCCTGAGAACGAGATACGTGCGACTCCTATCGGGATTTGTCGGCACATCGGGCGGCTTTGCTGGTCTTGTTTTACCATTGTCAAAATGTCTTGTAACCGGGATTCCGAGACTGATCGGGTCTTCCCAGGAGAAGGTATATCCTTCGTTGACCATGAGAGCTTGTGATGGGCTAAGTTGGGACACCCCTGCAGGGTTTTGAACTTTCGAAAGGCATGCCCGCGGTTATGGGCACATGGGAATTTGTTAATGTCCGGTTGTAGAGAACTTGACACTTAACTTAATTAAAATGAATCAACCGTGTGTGTAGCCATGATGGTCTCTTTTCGGCGGAGTCCGGGAAGAGAACACGGTCTCGTGTTATGCTTGAACGTAAGTAGCTTTAGGATCACTTCTTGATCATTATTAGTTTCTCGACCGTGCTTTGCTTCTCTTCTCGCTCTCTTTTGCGTAAGTTAGCCACCATATATGCTAGTGCTTGCTGCAGCTCCACCTCACTACCTTTTCCTACCCTTAAGCTTAAATAGTCTTGATCGCGAGGGTGTGAGATTGCTGAGTACCCGTGACTCACAGATACTTCCAAAACAGGAGCAGGTGCCGATGATGCTAGTG
This sequence comes from Triticum urartu, assembly GCF_003073215.2. Taxonomy (NCBI): domain Eukaryota; kingdom Viridiplantae; phylum Streptophyta; class Magnoliopsida; order Poales; family Poaceae; genus Triticum; species Triticum urartu. Next base: position 293,854,646 of record NC_053028.1, read on the forward strand.
CAGAGGACGCTACCGAACTCAAGTGGAAGTTCGACAAGGATTCGGGCCGTTACTATGTTTTGTTTCCGGATGATCAGTAGTGGAGCCTAGTTGGGGCGACCAGGGATCTAGCATTTGGGGTTGTCTTTTATTTATGTTGGTCCATAGTCGGACCTTGATTGTATTCTCGATGATGTATGCTATGTTAATGTATTGTGTGAAGTGGCGATTGTAAGCCAACTCTTTATCCCTTCCTTATTCAGTACATGGGATGTGTAAAGATTACCCCTCTTGCGACATGCCTACCATGCAATTATGCCTCTAAGTCGTGCCCCGACACGTGGGAGATATAGCCGCATCGTGGGTGTTACAGGAGCACACCGCTGCCTTAGCAGCAGAAGTACAGAGCGGCCTTTTCAAGCAGAACCTTAATTCGGCGGCCGAGCTCCCGGACACTGTCAAGAGAGTCTAGACTATTCTGCAGCAGGACAGCTCGGCTCGTCAAGAGCTCGAATAGAAATTCGGCCTCCGTCGCAGTCCCGACCAAGTGGCGGCAATTGTACCGTGCGTACATAACTACACACTCAAAATTCCATGGGCATGGATGGAGGCATAACTAGCTTTTGATCCACAATACGGCTCAACCGCCCCGAACACACGTACTTTCACTATTTCCTTTTTTCTCCTTTTTAGGTTTCTTTTTCACAAGCCTTCCCTGATGGCTTGACCATCGGTTCTTTTCGAAGGATAAATACACCAAGACGACAAGAAGCATGGACGTACTTGGGAATTTTTAGGTGGTTTCTTTAACGATCCCTTTACCTGTTTTCAAGACCCACAAGCATCTCTCCCTTGGTTAAGGCATATCAAATAGCCTTCTGCTTATTGCACTACTTGTATAAATGTGCGTTAACGCACTAATGAAATGATAATGGAAACAGTTTGTTGCCCAAATTTTATGGCTTTAGCTTACTACCCTTTGTTCTTTTTCTTTCTTGATAACTTTATCAAATAGCACCTATACACTTTGGTACATTTCAATTCGCCAGGGGCTTCATAGCGTCCCACAACATGGCAAAAAAGTCCCAACACTTTTTACAGTATAGTTCGGCACCCCGAATTTAGCACTATATGCATTGGCTCCGAATCATGTCTTTGGTCAATAGTTGGGTTGCCCGGCTTCTGTGCTTGCTACCTTACGTTCCGTTATATCGGCTAGGGTAGTGAAGGAAGAACTACTGTGATTGTGCCCTAGTTTACCCGGAGGAGCACCTCAATAGAGAAAGCCGAAAACTGATTGTCATGATGTGGCGAGAGCCGGTCAGCTCTTCGGAGGTCTCAAATCTTTAGAGATTTTTTCCGCATTACGCGAGGGATCGGTACTTACACGATCAGGTGTTTACAACATCCTAGTTCGGATACTAGGGGTTGCGCCTATATTTTTATTGTCAAACACCTATGGCTAAGTGAGGGTGCTAAAGCCGCATAGTCTGATTGCCTGGTTCGTCGCGCTAAGCACCTCCTTTAAGGACCAAACAATTGGATCAAGAGTGTTTAGATTACATCCTGAACACCCCCGTACTACCTACTTGGGGGCAGAAGCCGACGACTGGCCAAATCTCAGATTTCATACAACACGGCCGCACAGGAGGTGAAATTTTTTAAATAACAAACATTATATTACATAACGACTTTGTTTCATCATACAAGGCAGAGACAACATGAATGTATTCATTCGAAAATAATGTCTTGCGCACATTGCGTCGCCACAATACGAGACCCCTCCAGGACGTCTTCAAAATACCGCTCGGGCGTGCGGTGCTCCTTGCACTCTGGCGGTCCCGTGGAAGTAAGCTTTATGGCGTCCATCTTCGCCCACCACACCTTGTTGCGGGCGAAGGCCATGCGCGCGCCCTTGATGCAGACCGACTGCTTGACAACGTCCAGCCAAGGGCACTCATTCACCAACCGCTTCACGAGCCTGAAGTAGCTACTGGGTATAGCTTTGGCAGGCCACAGCCGGATTATTAAATCCTTCATGGCCAGTTTGGCCACCCTGTGCAGCTTGACCAGCTGTTTTAGCTGATCACTAAAGGGCACTGGATGTTCTAGCGCAAGATATTGCGACTAGAACAGCTTCTCCGTAGAGCTCCCATCTTCGGCTCGGAAGAACTCCACAGCGTCAGACACACTGCGCGGCAGATCCGCAAACGCCCCTAGAGAACTCCAAATCCGGGTTTGTAAGAGATATTTCTTCTTCACATATTTGCTTTGCATACTAAACACCTTGCCCGCCATGAATTTCTTAGCCTCCTGGATCTCCTGGAGGGTGCCCTAGGCCACAATCCGGGCCTCTTCCACGCTTTGGCAGGCCGTAGCGAGTTCGGTCTCTCAAGCCAACGAGGATTCACATTTCTTCACCGCATCCTGGAGCTCTTGCTGGACCTCATCAAGCCGGGCCTCGTGCTTCTCACGGGTGGCTTTTTCCTTGGCAGCTTTCTCCTCGGCCAGGGCCTGTTTAAGGACCTCGACCTCGGTCGCCGCTCCTACACATATCGTGGCACTAAGGTCAATACGCATTATTTATTGTTTCCGAATATACAACTAGTCAGTACATACCTTGCTTGTCTTCTAGCTGCTTCCTCGCTTGGCGGAGCTACTCCTCGACCCGCTCCAATCTCTTCTTTAGTCCGGAGACTTCGGCAGTGTGTGAGGTCGCAGCCAGCAACGACGCCTGCTTATTCATATAAGACATATTTAGTTAGTTTCCTGAGAAAATAAATTGACCCTCTGTCCGGCTCTTCTTTCCGAACACCGGACAGTGTCTCAGGGGCTACTGTCTATATTGAGATTTTCTCTTTTGCGTCACTTACCTCAAAATCTGTCAGTAAGCTACTGCAGGCTTCGGTTAGTCCGCTCTTGATGGACTGAACCCTCTCAATCACCATACCCATAAGGATACGGTGTTCATCCACAATGGAAGTGCCTCGTAGAGCTTCCAGCAGATTATCCGGTGCCTCTTGTTGGATAGAGGTCACCGGCAGAATAGGCACACCCCCTTCTTTCGAAGGATGTTGCTCGCCGGATTCCGGAGCCGTATAGGCCTCCGGACATGCATTTGGCTGGGGGCCGAACTGAGCAAAGCCCCCTTCCCCAGTCGCCATGGTGGTCTGCTCCCCCATGTGTCCGGTAGCCGAGGTTTCGCCCTCTCGCGTCACCCAGGCGGCCTCCTGAACCTCTCCCTGACCTGGGAAGGTCCTTTGGGACAACACCTCATCGTTGCCCTTGGTCGTGGGAGAGTGAGCGGCCGGCGGTGATTCGTTGGCCATCGCCTTGGAATCCAACGAACCTCTTGATGAGGATCGCAGGGAGCTGTCGTGGGCTGGACTGCAATGGCACAAATTAACATATTAATATCATGAAGCAAGGGAGGCCAGATGCATGTACATATGCGAGTTTTTAGTACTTACGACGCGGCCAGAGGCTTGTTTCGGGGGCATCGCTCTGGGCTGCTGTCGACGTCCCACGCAGAGTTATCCACAAGGGGACCCATCCCCCTCTTGGGCGCCTCCGCCTCTAGATTTGTGGAGGCCGCCATCTTCTTCCTCCCCCCGTCAGGGGGAGACATGCTTTCTTCCTCCTCCTCGTCATCATCTTCGGCGGCTAAGGAGTGAGTCTTTTCTTTGGACGACACGTCTGAAGCTCCCTTGCGGCGGGGGCCACTCTGGACCCCCTTGGCCTTCTTCTCCAGCGCCTTATAGGGCGCCGACACCAGCATCTTCGCCAGGAGCGGGATGACTGGTTCCTCGGGCAGCGGAGCCGAACATTGAATCCGCTCCACCCTCTCCATCCATTCTTGAAAAAAAAAATAAAGTTTAGATATTCTCCTTGAAGCAAGCAAGTAGAGGATGCGTCTGGAGACGTGAAAGGCTTACCGCATTGGCAGAATGGGTAATATCGTGCTCGCGGTCCGAGTCTATGGTTGGCGGCGTCTCGTTGCCCTTAAAGAGCAACTTCCAGGCATCTTTGTGAGTGGTTCCGAAGAGCCTTTCCAAGGTATGGTGCTTCTTCGGGTCGAATTCCCATAAGGGGCAGCTTCAGCTTTGGCATCGGAGGATCCGGCGAACCAGCAACACCAGGATTATGTCGACGAGCTTAATGTTTTTATCAACCATGCTTTGAATGCGCGTTTGCAGCACTATCAGCTCGTGCGACGAATACCAATTTGGGCCCTTCTCTATCCAGGAGGTGAGCCGAATTGGAGCTCCGGACTTGAATTTGGAGGCCGCGGCCCAGGTGGCGTCGCGGGGCTCTGTGATATAGAACCACAGTTTCTGCCACTCCTTGACAGTCTCCACAAAAGTAACCTTGGGCCATGTGACATTGGGCAGCTTGCTCACCATGGCTCCTCCGCACTCCGTGTGCTGGCCATCCACCACCTTCGGCTTCACGTTGAAAATCTTGCGCCACAGTCCGAAGTGGGGTTGGATGCGGACGAAGGCCTCAAACACAACAATGAATGCTGAGATGTTAAGTAAAGAATTCCGGGGATAGGTCATGGAAGTCTAGCCCGTAATAGAACGTAAGCCCGCGGACAACAGGGTGGAGAGGCAACCCTAACCCGCAGACGAAATGAGGGATGAACACCACCCTCTCGTTGGGCTTTGGGGTGGGGACGATTTTCCACTTGGCTGGAAGTCGGTGGGCGATTTCTTTCGCCAGATACCCGGCCTCCCGAAGCTTGGTGATGTCCTTCTCCCTAACGAAGGAGGCCATCCACATGGCTTGCCCTCGAGATCCATACAAGGTTGAGTGCTTCCTTGAGGTGGAAAGAATGAGGACTTGGGCGCTGGAGCTCGAGAGTGGAGGGGCAAAGAAAGAGAGAAGGCGTGGGTGAAGAAAAGGGAATCCTTATCTCCTTATAAAGGCAGCGAATATCAAGCGCCTCCCCACTCGCCTTAAAACTCTCCTGTTCCCAAGGGCTGTGTAAACGGCACGGTTAGATTACCCATGCATGTATTGATGAGAATATCGCAATAAGGGGACACGATATCTGCTTCGACAAGACGTGCCTATGAAAACCGTGTCTCGAAACGTGAAACGACAGACGGAAAATGGTTCGAAATGATGACCAAGAAGACATGATGTCACATTACAAAAAGTTGTTAGCAGATTGGACTCATGCAATATTATATTCTCTGCGGTTGTGTATGGTACTTGTGTTGTAGATCCGGACACGTTCATTGCGTCCGAAGACTATCTTGGAGTATTCGGAAAGGGGAACCCACCTTGCAATGTCGAACACAATTTGCGCGCCGGATACCTCGTCTTTGAAGCCTGGTTCAGGGGCTACTGAGGGAGTCCTGTGATGACCCACAAGTATAGGGGATCTATCATAGTACTTTCGATAAGTAAGAGTGTCGAACCCAACGAGGAGCAGGAGGAAATGATAAGCGGTTTCCGGCAAGGTATTCTCTGCAAGTACTGAAATAAGTGGTAACAGATAGTTTTGTGATAGGATAATTGTAACGAGCAAGTAAATAAGGTGCAGCAAGGTGGCCCGATCCTTTTTGTAGCAAAGGACAGGCCAGGACAAACTCTTATATGATGTAAAGCGCTCCCGAGGACACATGGGAATATCGTCAAGCTAGTTTTCATCACGCTCATATGATTCGCGTTCGGTACTTTGATAATTAGGTATGTGGGTGGACCGGTGCTTGGGTGCTGCCCTCACTTGGACAAACATCCCACTTATGATTAACCTCTATTGCAAGAATCCACAAATACAACAAAAGTATTAAGGTAAACCTAACCATAGGATGAAACATATGGATCCAATTTAGCCCCTTACGAAGCAACACATAAACTAGGGTTTAAGCTTCTGTCACTCTAGCAACCCATCATCTACTTATTACTTCCCAATGCCTTCCTCTAGACCCAAATAATGGTGAAGTGTCATGTAGTCGACGTTCACATAACACCACTAGAGGAGAGACAACATACATCTCATCAAAATATCAAACGAATACCAAATTCACATGACTACTAATAGCAAGACTTCTCCCATGTCCTCAGGAACAAAAGTAACTACTCACAAAGCATAAAAATGTTCATAATCAGAGGGGTATTAATGTGCATACAGGATCTGAACATATGATCTTCCACCAATTAAACCAACTAGCATCAACTACACGGAGTAATTAACACTACTAGCAACCTACTATCACCAATCCCGGACTTGGAGACAAGAATTGGATATAAGAGATAAACTAGGGTTTTGAGATGAGATGGTGCTGATGAAGATGTTGATGGAGATTGCCCTCTCCCGATGAGAGGAGCGTTGGTGATGACGATGGCGATGATTTCCACCTCCCGGAGAGAAGTTTCCCCGGCAGAACAGCTCCGCCGGAGCCCTAGATTGGTTCCGCCAAGGATCCGCCTAGTGGCGGTGGAGTCTCGTCCCGAAAGATGGCTTATGATTTTTTTCTCATCGAAAGAGTCCATATAGCAGAAGATGGGCATCGGAGGGCCACCAGGGGGCACGAGGTAGGGGGCGCACCCAGGGGGTAAGGCACGCCCCCACCCTTGTGGGCAGGGTGTGGCCCCCCTGGTGATGTTCTTGCGCTCAATGTTTTTTATATATTTGGAAAACATCGTCCGTGAAGTTTTAGGACTTTTCGAGCTATGCAGAATAGGTCTCTAATATTTGCTCCTTTTGCAGCCAGAATCCTAGCTGGCGGCATTCTCCCTCTTTATGTAAACCTTGTAAAATAAGAGAGAATAGGCATAAGTATTGTGTCATAATGTGTAATAACAGCCCATAATGCAATAAATATTGATATAAAAGCATGATGCAAAATGGACGTATCATCCTGGACTAAGGGGTCCTCAGGCGTTCCGACCTATTAGACATGGGCTGGACTGATGGGCTGTGAAGATACAAAGACTGAAGACTCTACCCGTTTTCGGATCAGACTCTCCTTTACGTGGAAGGCAACCTTGGCGTACGAATATGAAGATTCCTTTCTCTGTAACCGACCTTATGTAACCCTAGATCCCTCCAGTGTCTATATAAACCGAAGGGCTAGGTCCATAGACATATACATCCTCATAATCATAGTCTGATAGGCTAGACTTTTATGTTTTAGCCATTACGATCTCGTGGTAGATCAACTCTTGTAATACTCATATTCATCAAGATCAATCAAGCAGGAAGTAGGGTATTACCTCCATAGAGAGGGCCCAAACCTGGGTAAACATTGTGTCCCCTATCTCCTGTTACCATCGACCTTTGACCCATAGTTGGGGATCCCCTACCCGAGATCTGCCGGTTTTGACACCGACACTCGGTAATGCACATCACTATAAGCCTTGCAAGAATGTGACTAATGACTTAGTTACGGGATGATGCATTATGGAATGAGTAAAATAAACTTGCCAGTAACGAGATTGAACTAGGTATGATGATACCGACGATCGAATCTCGGGAAAGTAACATACCGATGACAAAGGGAACAATGTATGTTGTTATGCGGTTTGAACGATAAAGATCTTCGTAGAATATGTAGGAGCCAATATGAACATCGAGGTTCCTCTATTGGTTATTGACTAGAGATGAGTTTCGGTCATGTCTACATAGTTCTCGAACCCGTAGGGTCCGCACGGTTAATGTTCAATAACGATCGGTATTATGAGTTTATGTGTTTTGATGTAGCGAAGATAGTTTACAGTCCCGGATGAGATCATGGACATGACGAGGAGTCTCGAAATGGTTGAGACATAAATATTGATATATTGGATGACTATATTCAGAAACCGGAATGGTTCCGAGGTGTATCGAGTATTTACCAGAGTACCGGGGGGTTAACGGAACCCCCCATGGGGTTATTGGGCCTCATGGGCCTAGTAGTGGAAGAGAGGAGGAAGGCCAGGAGGTGGCGCACGCCCCCCTACCCCAAACTCAATTGGACTAGGGGGCCAGCCCCCTTTTCTTCTCTCCTCCCTCTCATTCCCCCTTCTCCTAGTTGGAATAGGAAAAGGGGGGGGCAAATCCTACTTGGAGTAGGATTGCCCCCCTTGGTGTGCCTCCTCCCCTTGGCTGGCCTCCTCCTCCCTCCCCCCTTTATATACATGGGAGGGGGCACCCTAAAGGAACACCAACGTTTCTCTTAGCCATGTGCGGTGCCCCCCTCCACAGAAACACAGCTAGGTCATATCGTTGAGGTGCTTAGGCGAAGGCCTGCGCCGGTAACTTCATCATCACCATCACCACACCGTCATGCTGACGAAACTCTCCCTCGGCCTCAGCTAGATCAAGAGTAAGAGGGATGTCATCGAGTTGTACGTGTCCAGACCACGAAGGTGCCGTGCGTTCGGTGCTTGATCGGTTGGATCACGAAGACGTTCTACTACGTCAACCACGTTACTTAACGCTTTCGCTTTCAGTCTACGAGGGTATGTATACACAGTCTCCCCTCTCATTGCTATGCATCTCCTAGACAGAACTTGCGTGATCGTAGGAATTTTTTTGAAATACTAAATTCCCCAATAGTGGCATCCGAGCCAGGTCTATGGGTAGATGTTATATGCACGAGTAGAACACAAAGGAGTTGTGGGCATGGGTATATACATATTACTTGCCGTCACTAGTTGTTTCTTGATTCGGCGGTATTATTGGATGAAGCGGCCCGGACCGACATTACATGACCACGTTCAAGAGACTGGTTCTACCGACGTGCTTTGCACATAGGTGGCTGGCGGGTGTCAGTTTCTCTAACTTTAGTTGAATCGGATTCAATGCACATGGTTCTTTCTGAAGATCAAAAAGCAATCACGATACCGTGCTGTGGTTTTTGATGCGTAGGTAAGAACGGTTCTTGCTAAAGCCCATAGCAGCCACGTAAAACTTGCAACAACAAAGTAGAGGACGTCGAACTTGTTTTTGCAGGGCATGTTGTGATGTGATATGGTCAAGACGTGATTATATAAATTTTTGTATGAGATGATCATGTTTTGTAACACAGTTATCGGCAACTGGTAGGAGCATATGGTTGTCGCTTTATTGTATGAAATGCAATCGCCATGTAATTGCTTTACTTTATCACTAAGCAGTAGTGATAGTCATGGAAGCAATAGTTGGTGAGATGACAACCATGCTATGATGGAGATCAAGGTGTCAAGCAGGCGACGATGGTGATCATGACAGTGATTTGGAGATGGAGATCAAAGGCACAAGATGATGATGGCCATATCATATCACTTATATTGATTGCATGTGATGTTTATTCTTTATGCATCTTATTTTGCTTAGTGCAGCGGTAGCATTATAAGATGATCTCCCACTAAATTTCAAGGTACAAGTGTTCTCCCCAAGTATGCACCGTTGCTACAGTTTGTCGTGCCGAGACACCACGTGATGATCGGGTGTGATAAGCTCTACGTTCACATACAATGGGTGCAAGCCAGATTTGCATGTGTAGAATACTCTGGTTTAACTTGACGAGCCTAGCATATGCAGATATGGCCTCGGAACACTGAGACCGAAAGGTCGAGCGTGAATCATATAGTATATATGATCAACATAGTGATGTTCACCATTGAAAACTACTCCATCTCACGGGATGATCGGACATGGTTTAGTTGATATGGATCACGTGATCACTTAGATGATTAGAGGGATGTCTATCTAAGTGGGAGTTCTTACGTAATATGATTAATAGAACTTTAATTTATCATGAACTTAGTACCTAATATATTTTGCATGTCTATGTTATTGTTGATAAATGGCTCGTTCTATTGTTCCATTGAATTTTAATGCGTTCCTAGAGAAAGCTAAGTTGAAAGATGATGGTAGAAACTACACGGACTGGGTCCGTAACTTGAGGATTATCCTCATTGCTGCACAGAAGAAGTACGTCGTGGAAGCACCGCTGGGTGCCAAACCCGCTGTAGGAGCAACTCCAGATGTTATGAATGCCTGGCAGAGAAAAGCTGATGACTACTCGATAAGTTCAGTGTGCCATGCTTTACGGCTTAGAACCGGGACTTCAACGACATTTTGAACGTCATGGAGCATATGAGATGTTCTAGGAGTTGAAGTTAATATTTCAAGAAAATGCTCAAATTGAGAGATATGAAGTCTCCACTAAGTTCTACATCTGCAAAATGGAGGAGAACAGTTCTCTCAGTGAGCACATACTCAGAATGTATGGGTACCACAATCACTTGACTTAGCTAGGAGATAATCTTCCGGTTGATAGTGTCCTTGACAAAGTTCTTCAATCACTGCCACCAAGCTACAAAAGCTTTGTGAGAACTATAATATGCAAGGGATGGATAAGACAATTCCCGAGCTCTTCGCAATGCTAAAGGCCGCGGAGGTACAAATCAAGAAGGAACCTCAAGTGTTGATGGTCAACAAGACCATCAGTTTCAAGAAGAAGGGCAAAGGGAAGAAGGGGAACTTCAACAAGAACGGCAAGCAAGTTGTTGCTCAAGTGAAGAAGCCCAAGTCTGGACCTAAGCCCGAGACTGAGTGCTTCTACTATAAAGGGACCGGTCACTGGAAGCGGAACTGCCCCAAGTATTTGGCGGATAAGAAGGATGGCAAAGTGAAAGGTATATTTGATATACATGTTATTGATGTGTACCTTACTAATGCTCGAAGTAGCGCCTAGGTATTTGATATTGGTTCTGTTGCTAATATGTGCAACTCGAAACAAGGGTTACGGATTAAGCGAAGATTGGCTAAGGACGAGGTGAGGATGCGCGTGGGAAATGGTTCCAAAGTTGATGTGATCATCGTCGGCACGCTACCTCTACATCTACCTTCAGGATTAGTTTTAGACCTGAATAATTGTTATTTGGTGCCAGCGTTAAGCATGAACATTATATCTGGATCTTGTTTGATGCGAGACGGTTATTCATTTAAATCAGAGAATAATGGTTGTTCTATTTATGAGTAATATCTTTTATGGTCATGCACCCTTGATGAGTGGTCTATTTTTAATAAATCTTGATAGTAGTGATACACATATTCATAGTACTAAAGCCAAAAGATATAATTTTAATAATGATAGTGCAACTTATTTGTGGCATTGCCGTTTAGGTCATATTGGTGTAAAGCGCATGAAGAAACTCCATGATGATGGGCTTTTGGAATCACTTGATTATGAATGACTTGATGCTTGCGAACCATGCCTCATGGGCAAGATGACTAAGACTCCGTTCTCCGAAACAATGGAACGAGCAACAGACTTATTGGAAATAATACATACTGATGTATGCAGTCCGGTGAGTGTTGATGCTCGTGGTGGGTATCGTTATTTCTGACCTTCACAGATGATTTGAGCAGATATGGGTATATCTACTTGATGAAACATAAGTCTGAAACATTTGAAAAGTTCAAAGAATTTTAGAGTGAAGTGAAAAATCATCGTAACAAGAAAATTAAGTTTCTACAATCTGAACGTGGAGGTGAATATTTGAGTTATGAGTTTGGTATTCATTTGAAACAATGCGGAATAGTTTCACAACTCACGCCACCTGGAACACCACAGCGTAATGGTGTGTCCGAACGTCGTAACCGCACTTTATTTGATATGTTGTGATCTATGATATCTCTTACTGATTTACTGCTATCATTTTTGGGTTATGCTTTAGAGACGGTTGCATTCACGTTAAATAGGGCACCATCAAAATCTGTTGAGACGACACCATATGAACTATAGTTTGGCAAGAAACCCAAGTTGTCGTTTCTTAAAGTTTGGGGCTGTGATGCTTATGTGAAAAAAGCTTCAACCTGGTAGCTCGAAACCAAATTGGAGAAATGTGTCTTCCTACGATACCCAGAGGAGACTGTTGGGTACACCTTCTATCATAGATCCGAAGGCAAGATATGTGTTGCTAAGAATGGATTCTTTCTAGAGAAGGAGTTTCTCTCGAAAGAAGTGAGTGGGAGGAAAGTAGAACTTGATGAGGTAATTGTACCTGCTCCATTATTGGAAAGTAGTTCATCACAGAAATCAGTTCCTGTGATCCTTACACGAATTAGTGAGGAAGCTAATGATGATGATCATGAAACTTATCATCAATTTACTACCGAACCTCGTAGGTCAACCAGAGTAAGATCCGCACCAGAGTGGTACAGTAATCCTGTTCTGGAGGTCATGTTACTTGACCATCACGAACCTATGAACTATGAGGAAGCGATGATGAGCCCGGATTCCGTAAAATGGCTTGAGGCCATGAAATCTGAGATGGGATCCATGTATGAGAACAAAGTATGGACATTGGTTGACTTGCCCGATGATCGGCATGCCATAGAGAATAAATGGATCTTCAAGAATAAGACTGATGGTGACGGTAATGTTACTTTCTACAAAGCTCGACTTGTTGCAAAAGGTATTCAACAAGTTCAAGGAGTTGACTATGATGAGACCTTCTCACCCGTAGCGATGCTTAAGTCCGTCCGAATCATGTTAACAATTGCTGCATTTTATGATTATGAAATTTGGCAAATGGATGTCAAAACTGCATTTCTTAGTGGATATCTTAAAGAAGAGTTGTATATGATGCAACCAGAAGGTTTTGTCGATCCAAAAGGTCCTAACGAAGTATGTAAGCTCTAGCAATCCATTTATGGACTGGTGCAAGCATCTCGGAGTTGGAATATACGCTTTGATAGTGTGATAAAAGCATATGGTTTTGTAAAGACTTTTGGAGAAGCCTGTATTTACAAGAAAGTTAGTGGGAGCTCTGCAGCATTTCTGATATTATATATGGATGACATATTGTTGATCGGAAATGATACTAAATTTCTAAATAGCATAAAAGGATAATTGAATAAGAATTTTTCAATGAAAGACCTTGGTGAAGCTGCTTATATATTGGGCATCAAGATCTATAGAGATAGATCAAGACACTTAATTGGACTTTCACAAAGCACATACCTTGATAAAGTTTTGAAAAAGTTCAAAATGGATCAAGCAAAGAAAGGGTTCTTGCCTATGTTACAAGGTGTGAAGTTGAGTCAGACTCAATGCCCGACCACTGCAGAAGATAGAGAGAAAATGAGAGTGATTCCCTATGCTTCAACCATAGGTCAATTATGTATGCAATGTTGTGTACCAGACCTGATGTGTGCCTTGCTATTAGTTTAGCTAGGAAGTACCATTGTAATTCAGGAGTGGATCACTGGATAGCGGTCAAGAACATCCTGAAATACCTGAAAAGGACTAAGGATATGTTTCTCGTTTATGGAGGTGACAAAGAGCTCGTCGTAAACAGTTATGTCGATGCAAGCTTTGACACTGATCCGGATGAATCTAAGTCACAAACCAGATACGTATTTTTATTGAATGGTGGAGCTGTAAGTTGGTGCAGTTCTAAGCAAAGCGTCGTGGCAGGATCTATGTGCGAAGCAGAGTACATAGCTGCTTCGGAAGCAGCAAATGAAGGAGTTCATATCCGATCTAGGTGTCACACCTAGTGCATCGGGTCCAATGAAAATCTTTCGTGACAATACTGGTGCAATTGCCTTGGCAAAGGAATCCATATTTCACAAGAGAACCAAGCACATCAAGAGACACTTCAATTCCATCCGCGATCAAGTCAAGGAAGGAGACATAGAAATTTGCAAGATACATACGGATCTAAATGATGCAGACCTGTTGACTAAGCCTCTCTCACGAGCAAAACATGATCAGCACCGAGACTCCATGGGTGTTAGAATCATTACTATGTAATCTAGATTATTGACTCTAGTGCAAGTGGGAGACTGAAGGAAATATGCCCTAGAGGCAATAATAAAGTTGTTATTTATATTTCCTTATATAATGATAAATGTTTATTATTCATGCTAGAATTGTATTAACTGGAAACTTAGCACATGTGTGAATACATAGACAAATAGAGTGTCACTAGTATGCCTCTTCTTCACTAGATCGTTAATCAAAGATGGTTAAGTTTCCTAACCATAGACATGAGTTGTCATTTGATAAAAAGGATCACATCATTAGAGAATGATGTGATTGACATGTGACCCATCCATTGGCTTAGCACCATGATTGTTTAGTTTATTGATGTTGCTTTCTCCATAACTTATACATGTTCCTATGTCTATGAGATTATGCAACTCCCGAATACCGTAGGAACACCTTGTGTGCTATCAAACGTCACAACATAACTAGATGATTATAAAGATTCTCTACCGGTGTCTCCGATGGTGTTTGTCACTTCGATTGTCGGAGAGGTATCTCTGGGCCCTCTCGGTAATGCACATCACTATAAGCCTTGCAAGCAATGTCACTAATGAGTTAGTTATGGGATGATGCATTACGGAATGAGTAAAAGAGACTTGCCGGTAACAAGATTGAACTAGGTATGATGATACCGACGATCGAATCTCGGGCAAGTAACATATCGATGACAAAGGGAACAACGTATGTTGTTATGCGGTTTGACTGATAAATATCTTCATAGAATATGTAGGAGCCAATATGAACATCTAGGTTCCGCTATTTGTTATTGACCACAGATGAGTCTCGGTCATGTCTACATAGTTCTCGAACCTGTAGGGTCCGCACGGTTAACGTTCGATGACGATCGGTATTATGAGTTTTTGTGTTTTGATGTACCGAAGATAGTCCGGAGTCCCGGATGAGATCATGGAATATTGGATGACTGTATTGGGACACCCCAATGGCTCTGAGGCGTATCGAGTATTTACCGGAGTACCGGGGGGTTACCGGAACCCCCCGGGGGGTTATTGGGCATCATGGACCTAGTAGTGGAAGAGAGGAGGAAGGCCAGGAGGTGGCGCCCCCCTAGCCCAAACCAAATTTGAGTAGGGGGGCGGCCCCCTTTCCTCCTCTCCTCCCTCTCCTTCCCTCTTCTCCTATTTGGAATAAGAAAGGGGGGTCGAATCCTACTTGGAGCAGGATTGCCCCCCTTGGCGCGCCTCCTCCCCTTGGCCGACCTCCTCCTCCCTCCCCCTTTATATACGTGGGAGGGGGGCACCCCAAAGGCACACCAAAGTTTCTCTTAGCCGTGTGTGGTGCCCCCCACCACAGAAACACACCTTGGACATATCGTTGCACTGCTTAGGCGAAGCCCTACGCCGGTAAGTTCATCATCACCCTCACCACACCATCGTGCTGACGAAACTCTCCCTTGGCCTCAGCTGGATCAAGAGTACGAGGGATGTCACCATGCTGTACGTGTGCAGATCGCGGAGGTGCTGTGCGTTCGGTGCTTGATCGGTTGGATCGCGAAGACGTTCGACTACATCAACCGCGTCGCGTTACTTAGGGTTTCCGCTTTCGTTCTATGAGGGTATGTAGAAACACTCTCGCCTCTCGTTGCTATGCATCTCCTAGATAGATCTTGCATGATCGTAGGAAGTTTTTTGAAATACTGCTTTCCCCAATAGCCCTTGGTACGTGTCAACTTAGTAGGCCCATGGGCTAGCCTCCGGAATGGTGCGCCCAGACGTTAGGGGGAGGAATCATTTTTTGGGTGGCTGAAGCTAGAATATCCGAGATTGAAGAAGAAGCACGGCATCCGTTGCATGGACATCCAACGTCCGCTCCTGCTAGAACCGTGTGTTGACTATAAGTTGACAAAGCCTTGCATACACGTCAACTTACTTTTTTTAGGGGACGCATCAACTTAGTAGGCCCACAAGTGTGTGGCAGAGAACTTATAGCCCATTTGTGATTTGTAAGAATTTACAGCCCATTTTTGAATTCTAATGGAATTTATTACAACCCATTTACAGTTTGTTAAAAGTACATCCCATTTTCTAGCTAGGACAACGATTAATAATTTCAACCAACCGTTCAAAACACAATTCAATAAAATTTCCCACATTTTGATGGGATCCGAAATATTTTTATCCCGAAATTTCTAGTCAAATTAAATACAATTTCAATATAAATTTGTATTACATAAAAATCCAACAAAACATTGCGCGGGCAACAATTAATGAAATTAAAATTTTCAAAATCCAAAAAAAATTATAAACTAATTGCGTGTTTGGTGCATTTTTTTATAGTTACTGCCTAGTTTTTATAATTACATCCCATTTATTATTTTTTAAATCCCATTTTCTTGTTAAGCCTAATGCATCCCTCCTTGGAAAGATTTGCAGCCCAGCAGGGTGGAGAATAACAAGTTGACCTTGCCTGGGTATTCCACAAAAAAAGTATACTGGGCTAGCGATTTTCAGCTTGAAAAAAATTAATATCTGGGCTGGATATCTGGCCTGGGCTAGATAGGCTATTGCCCGCCCAGTTAATAACCTACTCTCCTCTGAACAACAACGAAAACATCGCTCAAGAACACAAATACTGCTCGAGCTGCTTGGTCGCAGCTGTCGGCCGCTCCTTGTGCAATTCTCTCATTTTTTGACTACATAGGTTGACGATGGTGTGCGACCGTGATGGCAGGAAACCAGGAGGAAGCAAAAAAAATTATAGTTGTATATAATAAGGAGGCACTTGCATACGTGCAGCTATGGCCCTGGTGGGTCCCCACTGTCATCCTCTCCAAGTAAAGTCATCTCCACATTCCTCATGTCCGTTGACCATGTTGACAATGTGAGACGGTGGCACAACGGCGAGCGCAAAAACTCGAAGGACGATGTAGAGGGCCTCGCCTGCCCTACGGATGGTCAGATACAGTGCCCGCTGCTCATTCAGGAAGCCAGGATCATAGGGCCACATGTCAGCGATGGATCGGCGTTCACTTGCTCACCACTGCTCGTTGAGGAGACGGAGGTTTTAGCACAGGTCCTCCTGCGCTGGTAGCTCTTTCGGCATTAGGGCGTCAAAGTGCGGCTGCACCTGCTCTATGGTGAGGACCGCATGAACCGGCTTGGACAGTGATGCCGGCTCCTGGTGTGAAGCTACGTTCATTGTGTGATTGTCGACGCTCAGCTCAGCGAGCTCGCTGGCGAGCCAGCATGTCCGGCTGCTGGACCGACCCACTGCCAAGCACGAGTCTGACTGCTGTGGCCAACCAAGACCGCCTCCCTTGCCCGTGCGCGCTTTCCGCCTGAAACGGTCAGTGCCGCCCGCCCTGCTTCCCAGTGTAGGCGATTGCTCCGCCTTCAAACAACACAAGTGTCGTCCATCCGTCCGTCCGTCTGCCACCCACATTAATGATATGCGGTTACCGAGGTGGCAACTCTTACGCCACACGTCCGTCCCTCCATCGCCCACCATTGCTATATAAACTGTTGCGCCGGCCATAACCGTAGTCATCCGCCTCGGTTCCATTTCTCCTATCCACACCACTACTGCCCACCATGGCTTGCTCGCGCTCCAGCTCGCTTCGGGTCGGGCGGACGACGTACCACAAGGAGATGGCAGCCATTGCTACCGACTAGCTGGCTGGAAGGCAACAGGAGGATGACGACGTCCCAATGGATAACATGGTAGTCAATGATCCGGCGCCAACCCCCTCCTCCGTGCCATCCTCGTCGGTGCATTGCACCATGACCATCGGCGAGGCCCGTGCCCAATACATGGACACGGTGAGGCAGAAGTGTCAGGAGCAGTTTTGGGAGGCACAGGCCGACGCTGCCTACAACCACCATCTCCTCCAAGAACACCTGCAAGCAGAGGATCACATTGCCATGGAGCGGGAAGTGCAGGAGGTGCTGCTCGACTCATACCGCTTCACTCGTGAGGGCCACCTCGAGCGCTGGCGGTACCGCATGCGAGTGGTGGAGGCTGCGCCTATAAATAGGGTGATGAAGCGGGCGAGGCACTGTTTGGTGAGACCAAGGACGAGGCAGATGACAATGCCGGCTCCGACGAGTCCCGCTCCGCTGGCATCGACGAGGCCCTGCTCTGCTGAGGCCCTGTGGCGCCAACAACGAGGCAGAGGACACTGCTGGATCCGCTGAGGCCCCGCTCCACTGGCACCGAGGCGGAGGACCTCGCCGGCTTCGGCGAGGCCCTACTCTGTCGAGGCCCCGCCCTGCCAACACCGCAGATGACAATGCCGGCTCCGACGAGTCCCGCTCCGCTGGCATCGACGAGGCCCTGCTCTGCTGAGGCCCTGTGGCGCCAACAACGAGGCAGAGGACACTGCTGGATCCGCTGAGGCCCCGCTCCACTGGCACCGAGGCGGAGGACCTCGCCGGCTTCGGCGAGGCCCTACTCTGTCGAGGCCCCGCCCTGCCAACACCGAGGTAGAGGACATCGCCGGCTCAGCCAAGGCCCCACCCTACCAGCGACGAGGGGGGGGGGGATTTCCCCCGGTTCGCCGAGGCGCCACCCCGCTAGCAACGAGACAGAGGACATCACCGGCTTCATCGAGGCTCCGCCCCGCTGCCCGCGAGGCCGTGCCACACAGAAAACGAGGAAGAGTAGAACACGGTAGGTCGCCGCTGCTCGGGTCCAAGTAAGGCCACTGCTGCTACCCTCCGGTTGAAGCCAAGCTAGGCGGGTTGACACTTGATGGTCGATTAGCTTCTTGGCAGCGACATGAAGTCAGAGAGCTATGCTGGAAAAGGACGCTGCTTTAGTTTACTTAACTACTGGTGTAGTTGGGTCAATGACACGTGGGCCCAACAGGCATCTAGGCCACATGTCAGTTATGCAACTACACCTGCAGTTAAGTCACTGAAGCTCACTCCACTGGACAATAAGCTTCTGTTTGGCTCAGCCGGACACAGGTGGGTAGAGTTGGTTAATTAATTATACCTCCAGCGCACCCCTTTTTACTTGAAGAATGTATGAATTGTAATGAAATCTGGCATGTTTATATGAAATCAGACCGTGTATGAATGAATTTAGTTCGATTAGTTCGAATTCTTGCATCACTGGCATTGGATGAACATGCAAAACAATACATACTAGGCTTATTCCCAGGGTGATCACCTCGTTTGCATCAGTTTCACACGTACTCCATCCGGTCCTTTTCAGTCTGCATACAAGTTTGTCTGCAGTCAAATTATCTCTACTTTGACCAATCTTTGAGAAAATAGTATGAACATTCACAATGTAGAATCAACTGACTTGAAAGAAATCTAATATGCGAAGTAAAAAGGGGGAGTACAAAGAGTTTGAGCTTCTTTTTAGCGTTCCTGTACATTGCAATCAAACACACATGCCTAGCAATTCATAGAGAACATTCAAAAAAATCGATGATTATGCATCTCAGCGATTCACATGCCAAAGCCAATATTTACTTCACAACTAAACAATAAAGAAAAATCGATCGATGCTGCTGACAACAAAGGGTGTCCCATTCGAAAATATCAAACACATGTCTTCTTGCTAACATCAATGAGAAAAATTTGACAAGGTTGTCCCATTCCAAAATGTCAAATGTGTGTTGTTTTACGTACATCAATGTGCAAACTTTGACAAGGTTTTCCCATTCCAAAATATCAAATGCCTACAATTGTGGAAAGGGCAGGGTTTGCCATCAGTTCAGACATTGACATGGCACCTCAAGCAAAATAAACTAGCTGTTCTTTTTGTGCAGTTCCATCAAAATCAACCAAATTCGCGCGTAGCTTGTATGATTTCGCCTTTATATGTTGCAACGCCTTGAACATATCGGCACCTCCTATCTTGTGGTGGAAATGAATGATTCGATGTTTTCATGAACATTTTGTGCAGTTCCCATTGAAATCAAGCTGAGCACCCCTATTTGCACAAATACAAAATAAGTTATTAGTATAAAGCAAATTGCACTATGAATTGACAGTTTAAACAGGCACCTACATGGTCCATGTAGAGCACACTTTGAAAAAAATGGAACTCATCGAAAAGAATCCTAGAACAACATTGTACTTGAGCATCAAAGAAAAAAAGATGGAGATCTGTCGGTCCTTCTGAGCTGAAGTTAGTTTGGTCTTGTGGGGAGTAATGTAACCATCCTTCAACTGCTCGCTGATAAGAAGATAGATAGGGCTTCTTCATCCTGGCATAATTGGAACTAGTCACTTCACTTACTCCATATTCTTCTTCAGAGGTGGAGGATCCTATTGTGCAAAGACAAGAGGACAACTAAATGCTAGCATCCATGTTTGCTCGAAAAAAGGAAAGGAAATATTTAAAACAGCACAGATGAAGCACTTCTCAAGGACAATACCACTTTTTCATGAAAATATCTAAACATTAGCACAACACCAATAGAGATGACAAAGCTCAATCATATGGATGAAATCCGTGGGTGAGTAACAACCTTTGTCAGGAGGCTTATTGTGTAGACAATACAGATCAAGCACTTCTCCGGAACCATCTGTTGTTATCTACTATGGTTGTCATGCTTACTATATACTCCTCGATTAGTTTAATGTTTCCAACGTCTTCTTGTGCAGTTCCACTAAAATATATGGTATCTTCAAAGAAGATGTAGCTCTGAGTAGAGATATCGGATACGTATAATGGAGCAACAATTTGGAATAGCTCCAAGTGGAATGTGGTAGCAGCATCTACGATATGACATAAAGTTTGCGAAATACATAGGGATCTGAATATTGCAGACCCGTTGACTACAACCTCTCTCACAAGCATGACATGATCAAACCCAGAACTCATTGAGTGTTAATCACATAGTGATGTGAACTAGATTATTGACTCTAGTAAACTCTTTGGATGTTGGTCACATGGCGATATGACCTGTGAGTGTTAATCACATGGCGATGTGAACTAGATTATAGACTCTAGTGGAAGTGGGATACTATTGGAAATATGCCCTAGAGGCAATAATAAATTGGTTATTATTATATTATATTTCATTGTTCATGATAATCGTTTATTATCCATGCTAGAATTGTATTGATAGGAAACTCAGATACATGTGTGGATACATAGACAACACCATGTCCCTAGTAAGCCTCTAGTTGACTAGCTCGTTGATCAATAGATGGTTACGGTTTCCTGACCATGGACATTGGATGTCATTGATAACGGGATCACATCATTAGGAGAATGATGTGATGGACAAGACC
Organism: Triticum urartu; assembly: GCF_003073215.2. Taxonomy (NCBI): domain Eukaryota; kingdom Viridiplantae; phylum Streptophyta; class Magnoliopsida; order Poales; family Poaceae; genus Triticum; species Triticum urartu. The sequence goes on from NC_053028.1 coordinate 293,875,599, forward strand.
CAATCCTAAGCCTAGCATAAGATCGTGTAATTCGTATGCTAAAGCTTTTCTAATGTCAAGTATCATTTCTTAGACCATGAGATTGTGCAACTCACGCATACCGTAGGAGTGCTTTGGGCGTGCCAAACATCACAACGTAACTGGGTGGCTATAAAGGTGCACTAGGGGTATCTCCGAAAGTGTCTGTTGGGTTGGCACGAATCGAGACTAGGATTTGTCACTCTGTGTAACGGAGAGGTATCTCTGGGCCCACTCGGTAGGACATCATCATAATGTGCACAATGTGACCAAGGAGTTGATCACGGGATGATGTGTTACGGAACGAGTAAACAGACTTGCCGGTAACGAGATTGAACAAGGTATCGGGATATCGATGATCGAATCTCGGGCAAGTATCGTACCGATAGACAAAGGGAATTGTATACGGGATTGATTGAATCCTTGACATCGTGGTTCATCCAATGAGATCATCGTGGAGCATGTGGGAGCCAACATGGGTATCTAGATCCCGCTGTTGGTTATGGACCGGAGAGTTGTCTCGGCCATGTCTGCATGACTCCCGAGCCCGTAGGGTCTACACACTTAAGGTTCGATGACGCTAGGGTTATAGGGAATAGATGTACGTGGTTACCGAATGTTATTTGGAGTCCCGGATGAGATCCCGGATGTCACGAGGAGTTCCGGAATGGTCCGTAGGTAAAGATTTATATATGGGAAGTCATCATACGGTCACCGGAATAATTCGGGGGTTACCGGTATTGTACCGGGACCACCGAAGGGGTTCCGGGGGTCCACCGGGAGGGTCCACCTGCCCCGGAGGGCCCTATGGGCTGTGTGTGTGGAGAGGGACCAGCCCCTTAGTGGGCTGGGCGCCTCCCCCTCTTAGGGCCCAAGCGCTTAGGGTTTGGGGGAACCCTAAAGGGGGGCGCCCCCCTTGCCTTGGGGGGCAAGGCAACCCCCCTTGGCCGCCGCCCCCTCCTCAGATTGGATCTGAGGGGGCCGGCCCACGTCTCCCTTGCCCATATATATATGTGGGGGGTGGGAGGGGCAGCCGGACCCAAGTTCTGGTGCAGCCCTCCCCCTCCCCCAAGTCCTCCTCCTCTCCCGCGGTACTTGGCGAAGCCCTGCAGGATTGCCACGCTCCTCCTTCACCACCACGCTGTCGTGCTGCTGCTGGATGGAGTCTTCCCCAACCTCTCCTTCTACCCTTGCTGGATCAAGGCGTGGGAGACGTCACCGGGCTGCATGTGTGTTGAACGCGGAGGCGCCGTGGTTCGGCGCTTAGATCGGAATCAACCGCGATCTGAATCGCTGCGAGTACGAATCCTTCATCCGCGTTCTTGCAACGCTTCCGCTTAGCGATCTACAAGGGTATGTAGATGCACTCCCCTTCCCCTCGTTGCTAGATTACTCCATAGATTGATCTTGGTGATGTGTAGAAAATTTTAAATTTCTTCTACGATCCCCAACTGAAGATCCCTGTTTGCACAAGTGGAGATAATTACATATTACATTAAGACTGGCATCAAATCAGTGGCAAAACAATTGCTCGTTCCAGCCATAGCAATAAATTAAGATGCAAAACTATATCATTACTTGTGTCATCATAGTTCCAGTGCTTCATTACAGCACCAGGAGTTGATTTTTGTTTTTCTTCCACTTGTTCTTCCCCTTCATCACTTGGTTAAATAACAGACAAGCTTCGCCTTCAATGTAAGATTTGACATGTCAATTAGGGAGCACAAATATAGCACTAAACAACGACATCAATTTTCTGATGAAAGTGGCAAAATATAGGTAAAAAGTTTTGCAATATCCTTATCTTACCTCAATGGGATATTACGGTGCACATACATGTTGTAAGTCTTGTTTCCATTTGTGCATTTCACTAAAATCAAGCAACATTACCGTACAAGTAGCACAACATATGAAAGCACACTGCACAATCATGTGAAAGAAGGCTAGTACTAACCTCTCATGATGCGGAATTCAAAGAGCTCACAAGAAGAAGATCTGAACCAAATTTGCCAACACGGATAGGAAGTAAGATCTCCTTTTGTGCAGTTCCACTAAGATCAAGCAATCAAGCAACATTGTCGGTGTGACATTTTAGTTGAACTGCACAAAACACTCTTAAAACAAAAGTGTTTTGTGCAGTTGATACGTCTCCAATGTATCTATAATTTTTGATTGCTCCATGCTATATTATCTACTGTTTTGGACATTACTGGGCTTTATTATCCACTTTTATATTATTTTTGGGACTAACCTATTAATCGGAGGCCCAGCCCAGAATTGCTGTTTTTGCGTATTTTAGGGTTTCAAAGAAAAGGAATATCAAACGGAGTCCAAACGGAATGAAACCTTTGGGAACGTGATTTTCTCACCGAACATGATCCAGAGGACTTGGACCCTATGTAAAGAAACAAAAGAGGAGGCAACGAGGTAGGGGGCGCGCCTACCCCCCAGGCGCACCCTCCACCCTCATAGGCCCCCTGTTGCTCCACCGACATACTCCTTCCTCCTATATATACCAACATACCCCCAAACTACCTGATACGGAGCCAAAACCCTAATTCCACCGATGTAACTTTCTGTATCCACGAGATCCCATCTTGGGGCCTTTTCCGGAGCTCCGCCTGTTGGGGAACGTAGTAATTTCAAAATTTTCGTACGCACATGCAAGATCATGGTGATGCATAGCAACGAGAGGGGAGAGTGTTGTCCACGTACCCTCGTAGACCGAAAGCTGAAGCGTTAGCACAATGTGGTTGATGTATTCGTACGTCTTCACGATCCAACCGATCAAGTACTGAACGCACGACACCTCCGAGTTCAGCACACGTTCAGCCCGATGACGTCCCTCAAATCCGATACAGTCAAGTGTTGAGGGAGATTTTCGTCAGCACGATGGCGTGGTGACAATGATGATGTTCTACCGACGCAGGGCTTCGCCTAAGCACCGCTACAGTATTATCGAGGTGGACTATGGTGGAGGGGGGCACCGCACACGCCTAAAAGATCAAATGATCAATTGTTGTGTCTCTAAGGTGCCCCATGCACCTGTTTATAAAGGACCAAGGGGGGGTGCGGCTGTCCAGGAGAGGGGGCGCGCCAGGAGGAGTCCAACTACCATCGGGAGTAGGACTCCCTTCCTTTTCCTAGTTGGATTAGGACTTGTGGGGAAAGAGGTGGAGGAGAAGAAGGAAAGGGGGGCGCCGCCCCTCTCCTTGTCCTATTTGGATTAGGGGGGAGGGGCGCGCGGCCCTTGCCCTGGCCGCCTCTCCTCTCTTCCACTAAGGCCCACAATGGCCCATTAACTTCCCGGTGGGTTCCGGTAACTTCCCGGTACTCCGGTAAAATCCCAATTTCACCCGGAACACTTCCGATATCCAAACATAGGCTTCCAATATATCAATCTTCATGTCTCGACCATTTCGAGACTCCTTGTCATGTCCGTGATCACATCCGGCACTCCGAACAACCTTCGGTACATCAAAACATATAAACTCATAATATAACTGTCATTGAAACGTTAAGCGTGCGGACCCTACAGGTTCGAGAACTATGTAAACATGACCAAGACACGTCTCCGGTCAATAACGAATAGTGGAACCTGGATGCTCATATTGGCTCCCAAATATTCTACGAAGGTGTTTATCGGTCAGACGGCATAACAACATACGTTGTTCCCTTTGTCATCGGTATGTTACTTGCCCATGATTCGATCGTTGGTATCTCAATACCAAGTTCAATCTCATTACCGGAAAGTCTCTTTACTCGTTCCGTAATACATCATCCCGTAACTAACTCATTAGTTGCAATGCTTGCAAGGCTTAAGTGCTGTGCATTACTAAGAGGGCCCAGAGATACCTCTCCGACAATCGGAGTGACAAATCCTAATCTCGAACTATGCCAACCCAACAAGTACCTTCGGAGACACCTGTAGAGCACCTTTATAATCACCCAGTTACGTTGTGACGTTTGGTAGCACACAAAGTGTTCCTCCGGTAAACGGGAGTTGCATAATCTCATAGTCATAGGAACATGTATAAGTCATGAAGAAAGCAATAGCATCATACTAAATGATCGGGTGCTAAGCTAACGGAATGGGTCAAGTCAATCACATCATTCTCCTAATGATGTGATCCCGTTAATCAAATGACAACCCATGTCAATGGCTAGGAAACTTAACCATCTTTGATCAATGAGCTAGTCAAGTAGAGGCATACTAGTGACATTTTGTTTGTCTATGTATCCACACATGTATTATGTTTCCGATTAATACAATTCTAGCATGAATAATAAAAATTTATCATGATATAAAGAAATAAATAATAACTTTATTATTTCCTCTAGGGCATATTTCCTTTAGTCTCCCACTTGCACTAGAGTCAATAATCTAGATTACAAAGTAATGATTCTAACACCGATGGAGCCTTGGAGCTGATCATGTTTTGCTCGTGGAAGAGGCTTAGTCAACGGGTCTGCAACATTCAGATCCGTATGTATCTTGCAAATTTCTATGTCTCCCACCTGGACTAAATCCCGGATGGAATTGAAGCGTCTCTTGATGTGCTTGGTTCTCTTGTGACATCTGAATTCCTTCACCAAGGCAATTGCACCAGTATTGTCACAAAAGATTTTCATTGGACCCGATGCACTAGGTATGACACCTAGATCGGATATGAACTCCTTCATCCAGACTCCTTCATTTGCTGCTTCCGAAGCAGCTATGTACTCCGCTTCACACGTAGATCCCGCCATGACGCTTTGTTTAGAACTGCACCAACTGACAGCTCCACCGTTCAATGTAAACACGTATCCGGTTTGCGATTTAGAATCGTCCGGATCAGTGTCAATGCTTGCATCAATGTAACCATTTACGATGAGCTCTTTGTCACCTCCATAAACAAGAAACAATATCCTTAGTCCTTTTCGGGTATTTCAGGATGGTCTTGACCGCTGTCCAGTGATCCACTCCTGGATTATTTTGGTACCTCCCTGCTAGACTTATAACACGTCACACATCAGATCTGGTACGCAGCATTGCATACATGATAGAGCCTATGGCTGAAGCATAGGGAGCATCTTTCATTTTCTCTCTATCTTCTGAAGTGGTCGGGCATTGAGTCTTACTCAACTTCACACCTTGTAACACAGGCAAGAACCCTTTCTTTGCTTGATCCATTTTGAACTTCTTCAAAACTTTGTCAAGGTATGTGCTTTGTGAAAGTCCAATTAAACGTCTTGATCTATCTCTATAGATCTTGATGCCCAATATATAAGCAGCTTCACTGAGGTCTTTCATAGAAAAACTCTTATTCAAGTATCCCTTTATGCTATCCAGAAATTCTATATCATTTCCAATCAAAAATATGTCATCCAGATATAATATCAGAAATGCTACAGAGCTCCCACTCACTTTCTTGTAAATACAGGCTTTTCCAAAAGTCTGTACAAAACCGAAAGATTTGATCACACTATAAAAGCGTTTATTCCAACTCCGAGAGGCTTGCACCAGTCCATAAATGGACCGCTGGAGCTTGCATACTTTGTTAGCTCCCTTTGGATCAACAAAACCTTCCGGTTGCATCATATACAACTCTTCTTCCAGAAATCCATTTAGGAATGCAGTTTTGACATCCATTTGCCAAATTTCATAATCATAAAATACGGCAATTGCTAACATGATTTGGACAGACTTAAGCATCGCTACGGGTGAGAAGGTCTCATCGTAGTCAATCCCTTGAACTTGTCGAAAACCTTTCGCAACAAGTCGAGCTTTATAGACAGTAACATTACCGTCAGCGTCAGTCTTCTTCTTGAAGATCCATTTGTTCTCAATCGCTTGCCGATCATCGAGCAATTCAACCGAAGTCCACACTTTGTTCTCATACATGGATCCCATCTCAGATTTCATGGCCTCAAGCCATTTTGCGGAATCTGGGCTCACCATCGCTTCTTCATAATTCGTAGGTTCGTCATGGTCTAGTAACATAACTTCCAGAACAGGATTACTGTACCACTCTGGTGCGGATCTTACTCTGGTTGACCTATGAGGTTCAGCAACAACTTGATCTGAAGTTTCATGATCATCATCATTAACTTCTTCACTAATTGGTGTAGGTGTCGCAGAAACCGGTTTTTGCGATGAACTACTTTCCAATAAGGGAGCAGGTACAGTTACCTCATCAAGTTCTACTTTCCTGCCACTCACTTCTTTCGAGAGAAACTCCTTCTCTAGAAAAACTCCGAATTTAGCAACAAAAGTTTTGCCCTCGGATCTGTGATAGAAGGTGTACCCAACAGTCTCCTTTGGGTATCCTATGAAGACACATTTCTCCGATTTGGGTTCGAGCTTATCAGGTTGAAGCTTTTTCACATAAGCATCGCAGCCCCAAACTTTCAGAAATGACAACTTTGGTTTCTTGCCAAACCACAGTTCATAAGGCGTCTTCTTAACGGATTTCGATGGTGCCCTATTTAACGTGAATGCGGCCGTCTCTAAAGCATAACCCCAAAACGATAGCGGTAAATCAGTAAGAGACATCATAGATTGTACCATATCTAGTAAAGTAGGATTACGACGTTCGAACACACCATTACCCTATGGTGTTCTGGGTGGCGTGAGTTGCGAAACTATTCCGCATTGTTTCAAATGAAGACCAAACTCATAACTCAAATATTCTCCTCCACGATCAGATCTTAGAAACTTTATTTTCTTGTTACGATGATTTTCAACTTCACTCTGAAATTCTTTGAACTTTTCAAACGTTTCAGACTTATGTTTCATTAAGTAGATATACCCATATCTGCTTAAATCATCTGTGAAGGTGAGAAAATAACGATATCCTCCACGAGCCTCAACATTCATCGGACCACATACACCTGTATGTATGATCTCCAACAAATCTGTTGCTCTCTCCATAGTACCAGAGAACGGCGTTTTAGTCATCTTGCCCATGAGGCACGGTTCGCAAGTACCAAGTGATTCATAATCAAGTGGTTCCAAAAGTCCATCAGTATGGAGTTTCTTCATGCGCTTGACACCGATATGACCTAAACGGCAGTGCCATAAATAAGTTGCACTATCATTATCAACTCTGCATCTTTTGGCTTCTATATTATGAATATGTGTATCACCACTATCGAGATTCAACAAAAATAGACCACTCTTCAAGGGTGCATGACCGTAAAAGATATTACTCATGTAAATAGAACAACCATTATTCTCTGATTTAAATGAATAACCATCTCGCATCAAACAAGATCCATATAAATAGAATAACCATTATTCTCAATGCTGGCACCAAATAACAATTATTTAGGTCTAATACTAATCCTGAAGGTAGATGTAGAGGTAGAGTGCCGACTACGATCACATCGACTTTGGAACCATTTCCCACATGCATCGTCACCTTGTCCTTAGCCAATCTTCGCTTAATCCGTAGCCCCTGTTTCGAGTTGCAAATATTAGCAACAGAACCAGTATCAAATACCCAGTTGCTACTGCGAGCATTAGTAAGGTACACATCAATAACATGTATATCACATATACCTTTGTTCACCTTGCCATCCTTCTTATCCGCCAAATACTTGGGGCAGTTCCGCTTCCAGTGACCAGTCTGCTTGCAGTAGAAGCACTCAGTTTCAGGCTTAGGTCCAGGTTTGGGTTTCTTCTCTTGAGTAGCAACTTGCTTGCAGTTCTTTTTGAAGTTCCCCTTCTTCTTCCCTTTGCCCTTTTTCTTGAAACTAGTGGTCTTGTTGACCATCAACACTTGATGCTCCTTCTTGATTTCTACCTCCGCAGCTTTCAGCATTGCGAAGAGCTCGGGAATAGTCTTATTCATCCCTTGCATATTATAGTTCATCACGAAGCTCTTGTAGCTTGGTGGCAGTGACTGGAGAATTCTGTCAATGACGCAATCATCTGGAAGATTAACTCCCAATTGAATCAAGTGCTTATTATACCCAGACATTTTGAGTATATGCTCACTGACAGAACTGTTCTGCTCCATCTTGCAGCTATAGAACTTATTGGAGACTTCATATCTCTCAATCCGGGAATTTTCTTGAAATATTAACTTCAACTCCTGGAACATCTCATATGCTCCATGACGTTCAGAACGTCGTTGAAGTCTCGATTCTAAGCCGTAAAGCATGGCACATTGAACTATTGAGTAGTCATCAGCTTTGCTCTGCCAGACGTTCATAACATCTGGTGTTGCTCCAGCAGCAGGCCTGGCACCCAGCGGTTCTTCCAGGACGTAATTCTTCTGTGCAGCAATGAGGATAATCCTCAAGTTACGGACCCAGTCCGTGTAATTTCTACCATCATCTTTCAACTTTGCTTTCTCAAGGAATGTATTAAAATTCAATGGAACAACAGCACAGGCCATCTATCTACAATCAAACACAAATAAGCAAGATACTATCAGGTACTAAGTTCATGATAAATTTAGGTTCAATTAATCATATTACTTAAAGAACTCCCACTTAGATAGACATCCCTCTAATCCTCTAAGTGATTATGTGATCCAAATCAACTAAACCATGTCCGATCATCACGTGAGATGGAGTAGTTTCATTGGTGAACATCACTATGTTGATCATATCTACTATATGATTCACGCTCGACCTTTCGGTCTCAGGAAGCAGGGGCTCCTAAGGTCGGGGAAGGCTCTGATTACCAACTTGTAACGCCCTCGATGCGGCTATATCTCCCACGTGTCGAAGCACGACTTAGAGGCATAACCGCATTGAAAGCAATGTCGCAAGTGAGGTAATCTTCACACAACCCATGTAATACATAAGGGAAAGAGATACATAGTTGGCTTACATCGCCACTTCACACAATACATGAATATAACATTACATCATCCAGATACACACAAGGTCTGACTATGGAACCCAAAATAAAAGAAGACTACCCCAAATGTTACACAGATCCCCGATCGTCCCAACTGGGCTCCACTACTGATCAACTGAATGAAACAACACTATGAACAAGGTCTTCATCGAGCTCCTCCTTGAGCTCGGTTGCGTCACCTGCACGGTATCATCGGCACCTGCAAACTGGTTTTGGAAGTATCTGTGAGTCACGGGGACTCAGCAATCTCACACCCTCGCGATCAAGACTATTTAAGCTATAGGTAAGGTAAAAGGTATGAGGTGGAGCTGCAGCAAGCGACTAGCATATATGGTGGCTACATACGCAAATGAGAGCGAGAAGAGAAGGCAAAGCACGGTCGAGAAACTATGATCAAGAAGTGATCCTAGCATCAAGCTAATAACACGAGGTGTTATCCCTGGACTCGTAGCATGCGAAAACATATATCCCCCACAAATCTATGCGTTTCAAAGTGGAATGACACCACACTCATAACTTCAAATCTAGCGAACAACCCACCGATCCAGGCCGAAAAAGAGACCATCAACGTGCGATAGAACTTTATTTTCTTGTTAGGTACGACTGAGTGTGCACACATTCCTACAAAATATATATATCTTTGTTAACTTTTACAGAGAGGTTTTAGATCACGGCTTTTATGCTACACCTACACGATCCACATTTATAAATCAAATTCCCATCTCCCACTAAACCATATTCGGCTCAAATGGCATCTCACCTGACTTATCTGTCGACAGAAAAGGAGATCGTTCAAATCCCGCAGGGGCTACCCGTGCCTCCCAACCTATCTCATTTAGGACCCATCCAACAAGTCTGTCTACAACCAGTAGTTCAATGAATAGGGATATTACTCTCCATCACTAAGTCCAGATATGCGTCGAGCAATCCCAGCCCATTAGCGCGTCTATCCCGCGCGATAGCAAAGCGAGAGCATCCTGACTCACAAATTCTGTTAACACACAGCTATCACGCACCAATAGGGCTATCACGAAAGCAGCTAAGGTGATTCCAACAATACATACACAATAGGACTGGCTGAATTCCACCACATATCGCTCCGAGTTTCGCCACAAGGAGGGTCTATCCCACTGATGCTTGCGACTTTGGAACATTAACCCAAGTTATCCGGACGCGGTAAAGACGGGAGTGCCAACAAATAAGTTTGGCAACTATCATTATTAACTTGCATGTTTTTGTCTTCCAACCTATCCATTCTAAGTGATAGACACATTCATCAGGATGGGCCATCACCAGTCAGCATTGTACGAAGAGTCAACAAAAAGACACTCACCATATATGGGATGCATGTCGCCCATAACACATGATAGTACCATGATAGGAAAGTACGACACAGCCATTCACTCACGCGGGTTAAATAAAGCGTCTGATTTAAACGAATAACTTCCCTGGCAGGCGCGGCACAACAAGAATCCAGGAGTAATAGAAATGATGGCATCTAGATCAGATGCGCAAGAGTCTTGGTAACCACCAATTCTAGAATGGCAATGCAATTAGAAGGTCTAAGGAACTGATATTCTCCATTTCAAGGTGAACTGTTCACGGAGCGTTAGACTGCTAGATTAGTAAACCCGCAAGCGCGACGTGTAAGGCGAGATACCACGACATAATCAAACTTGGAGAATACACACCGATTTTTCGCCACTGACGGAGAGAGCCAAGCGTCAGCGCGCGGCAAGTGGAACAAACACCAGGCATATAGCCTGAGCCTTCCACCCTGACCTCAAGTCATTAAGCCAAATTCTCGTTAAATCACCATTGTAGCCCATTACCAAAAACATCTATTTCGATGTAATATCCAAATACGCACAAGAACTAAACCAACTTACGCTAATCACATAGACACCACAGCTCTATGCGTCTTACACCTGCACTAACAACCGCTAGTCAGCACAGCAGGGGCTCTGAGAAATCGCAAGATAATACAATGAGAAGACGGCTATATAACACATCATAACTGACTATACAGGTTTGCTATGCGACAAGATGGTCGGGTTAGAGCGAGCCTTGTCCACTCCCAGTCCACATGAGGGAGCGCGAGTCGAAAAGAGCAAGTGGGACAGTTACCCTGGCTTCCAATAGAGAGCCATAGGCACAAGTCCGCATGCAGAGCCACGATAGCGAAAGCAAGCAAGAATACGATAACAGTGTTGCGCATCTTAGAGGGCGTTGGTCTATCCATCGATTTGCTGGTAATACTCCTGCACACCATTGGAAGAAGCAGACGAGTCCATGGAGCACATAAACTGGGTTAGCTTAGTCGACCTTACGAATCCCACTAGAGCAAGTTCCCCTGCATCTTATCACCTTTGCCCTTTTTGAATAGGAGTGGTACCTTAAGTTAACCATCAACACTTATACGATCGCTTGACACTATCAAACGCGACGTTACCGGAACCAACCCGACAGACACAACAAGCGAGAAAGAAGCACACATAACAACCATCACATAACATGGCATGCACAAATCAAGTATGATGCATGTCCGGTTTAATGAGGCATGGCATGGCAAAGTGCACAAACAATCCTACAAATTAAGTGGAGCTCAATATGCAACTCCGTTGCATATTGACGAAACACCACATGACTTATTTAGTTCGATCTTGTTTATGTACCCAACAATATTAAATGTTGTTAAACATGGCAAGAGGGTGAAGCAAATGAAAACTACCTATCTAGGCAAGTTTAAATGAGGCCGGAACAACGAACAACAATTCCGGTAAATCCCCATATGCATATATTAGGTTTGGTACTGTTCTCCTAAAACATAATAGGAGTTGTTAAACATGCAAAGTGTGCTGTATGTTAAACTAGGCATTTTATTTAGATATACATCATAAAGTAATTCAGCCAGTAAACACCCAGATCAGTGTGACATGTTAACGTTCTACCGTGCAATCATATACTCAAATTATCCCATCCGTATTATTTAAAATCCGGAGCAGCCACTAATAGAACTTGTTGCGAGTTTAGTATTCAATATCTTTACTATCAATCTACAGGTCATTAGAAAGGCAATTTTGAAGGCATAGAGAGATAAATAAACACATATCAAACAGCATCTTCTTAAACACAATTTACTAAACATAGCATCCCGCAAGTAAGCATAGACTTCCAGCACGATACACAATTCTAAGAAACGTATATGGAGCATTACTTGATCTAAAGAGTTTTCCAGAGCATATAGACTCCATCAGGCAGCAGCCGTCGTAGAGAATTTAAAGACGTTCTTGCAATCATTTCAGCTGTCTACCAGCACGTTCACACGTCGAACTATGAGTAGTCATCAGCTTTGCTCTGCCAAACGTTCATAATGTCCGGAGTTGCTCCTGCAGCGGGTCTTGCACCTAGCGGTGCTTCCAGGACGTAATTCTTCTATGCACAATGAGGATAATCCTCAAGTTACGGACCCGAATTCCGTGTAGTTGCTACCATCATCTTTCAACTTAGCTTTCTCTAGGAACGCATTAAAATTCAAGGGAACAGTAGCACGGGCCATTGATCTACAACAACATAGATATGCACTATCAGGTACTAAGTTCATGATAAATTAAAGTTCAATTAATCATATTACTTAAGAACTCCCACTTAGATAGACATCCCTATAGTCATCTAAATGATCACGTGATCCATATCAACTAAACCATGTCCGATCATCACGTGAGATGGAGTAGTTTTCAATGGTGAACATCTCTATGTTGATCATATCTACTATATGATTCACGTTCGACGTCATGTTCCGATCAGAGCGGCGCGTTCGTCCTCCCTTCCCTGCCAGTCAAGTGTCTTCAATGAAGCAGCAATGTGAGAGCTACGACGGACATGGCGTTGACGTGGAGCAGTGCTACGATCCTTAGATGTAATATAGGACCGCAGACGAGGTAACTTCTTCCACGTGGCAAGCAAACGTCTTGGCGGCTTGCCCAGCACCGGTTCAGATCATGAATCTAGAACGATAGAGCGTTATCAGCCACAGGGCCGTGTACGGCGATCTCATCATTCCACGCTTGGTGTCTCTGCGGAGACGACAGAAGCGAGCTGCATGGGGGGCGGCGAAATGATCACATACGTTAGCTCAGGGAGAACACTTATACCTTGAATTTAGTGAGGGATCATCTATAGTGCCACGTCGTAGTAAGCAAAATAAGAATGCTAAGTATTCGACTAAGGGCAACGGCACTCAGCGGGGGGGTGCTGGAGACGGGGCCCAGCTGGCGGAATCCGGCAGGAACGGTCAAGGGCGGCGGAGGCCAACCGGATCTGGTGGTTTTCGATGAGGTTCCCTAACAGCAGTGCTCCATCGGGCGTCCATGGCGAACCTGCGAGGGGTCAGAGAAGGGGAGGTGAGAGAGAGAAGAACAGGAAGATGCAAGGGGAGGCAGGGAAGAGAGGGGTGTTACGGGCCTAGCAAGGAGGTCACCGGTGACGCAGTTGGTCGCGAGGACGGGCGAGGGGTTCGGGCACGAGGTGCTCAGGAGCTTGGGCTTGGGAGCGCCGGTTGATTGGTGGCTCGGCTACGAGGGGATCCAGGGGAGCGGGGGCCTGGTGCCCGAGCGGCTGCTGCCAAGCAATTCGGGGAGGTTGCCGGCATGGTGGGTTGAAGGGGTTGGTTGGATGGCTGGATCGAGGAGGAGTGGTGGAAGGTGCGATCTGGTTGGGTGGAGAAGGGAGGGATCCCGATGTGGAAGAGGACTGGCGGCGGCGGCTCGGAGGATGGAACAGGGCTCCTAAATTCTAGGGTTAGGCAGTTTTATATAGTAGGGGATTAGATTAGACTATTTGGTCCCTCCGATAAGAATCGGATGGTCCCAGATAAAAAGGTTAGGAAGCCCACATAATAAATCGATGATGTTTGAGGGATGTTAGGGGATGATCCGGACCCATCAGTGGCGACTGCCTGGTCGGGTTCAGGTAAGTTTCGGACACGCGCGAGGGGTCGATGGAACTTGTGGGCTGTGCAGAAGGGCTCGAGCTGAGAGAAAAGAAAAGAGAGAGGCCCGGCGACTGTTTCCGGAGACCGAAAACGTCCGACGATAGACCGGCTATACTGCTGCTGTAGTTATCCATTGGGCATCAAATGGATTCCAAACGCGATGAAATTTGACAGGCGGTCTACCTACACTAAAATAAGACCGCACGCCAACTTTCAACCCATTCCGAGAACATTTTCCGGCCACTTATAAAATAATATTTCGGACGTGCCGCGGGCGCGTGCAAGTGTGTCTAGGCTCAGAACGAACAACAGACGAAACTGGGGGAACCTGGACGGATGCAAGTTTTGAAAACATGCAGATGCAATGCGGATGATGACATGGCAAAATGCAACACACAAGCGAAAGGCAAGGCAATAACAGCGAATAACCGGAAGACACCTGGCGCATCGGTCTCGGGGCGTCACACGTCTACTCCAAGTCCCCTGGATCACGTTTGTTCCAAAAATAACTCTCCAAAGGGTTTCATTCCGTTTGGATTCCGTTTGATATTCCTTTTCTGAGAAACACTGAAATAGGCTAAAAACAGCAATTTGCACTCGGCCTTGGGTTAGTAGGTTAGTTCCAAAAATAATATAAAAGTGTATAATAAAGCCCATTAAACATCCAAAACAGATAATATAATAGCATGAAACAATCAAAAATTATAGATACGTTGGAGACGTATCAGGCAGCCAAGTGCTTCGTCTCCGGCGTTGACAGATGCTAGCGGTGGTGCTAGGGTTTGAGCGAGACGGCGAGGTGGGAGAGGAGATAATGACCGCGTGGGTGGAGATTTATAAGGTAAGGGGTGGCACAGTGCAATTACGCAGGTGCCCCTGGCAGTTCACATCTGGTGGACACGTGGCATGCATGCAACTTATTGAGAGTTGGGCCATGTTCCCACGCGCCTAGTTTGTCGGGTGGTCGTTCCGGCCTCTCCGGTTTTCAGAAAAAAGAGATATGGCATTAAAAATAGTTTTAAATGTGTGTCTCTGTATCTTCACCTAACAAGTTCACAATGAAGATATTCAACATGTGTCAATAGAATGCATATGAAGAGACAGATAGAATTTGAGGAGAAAGCACAGAAGAGGTTAGGGTCCGATCGCATTCACTTAGATCAGAAACCGACAAGCTTGAAGACATAGTTATAAGTGAATGTTGTAGAGGACAGAACACATATATATCTATATATCTTTCCCAAATAATAAAGCACGGATTGACTCCGTGGGTTCACCGTCACAATACGCTTCTTCCCATAATTTTACGCTTTTAATTTGATTTTAAAACATATTCGAGGTGGTACTAAATTTTTGCTCTATCTATTTCGCTGGGCCAAAAAAATGGTCGGCACCGCTGGGATTTGATCCCTGGTCTGCCATGTTGATCGCAGCGCAGCAAACCACTCGGACTAGGCTCCTAAGTTTGCTATTTTGGGCGTCTAGAACCTTAAGAATAAAGGGCAGGCGTACTCGGGCCGAGATAAATGGCCACGGTCGTGATGGGCATGTACGAGTGTTGCGGCCCACTGTCGTGATGGGCGTGTTTTCTTTCTTTCTCTGTGGTTTGTGTTAACGGTATAGTGTGATGTCATTTACTATATGCCGGGTGTACGAAGAAAATAAAATATTCAAAAAAATCAAGGCTTATTACGATAGTATAACTCAGCTAGCTACGGCCTCCCACATCGTTTTGACGCCCTTAACCATCCGATCAGGCTCATCAACGCACCCCTAACCCATCCGATCAGGCTCAACAACGCACCAGATCGTTTTAGCATGCCGCACAACGTCGTTGCCCTCATGTGTTGCGCGATCTACATGAGCCGGCTAGGCCAACATCAAAAGGGCCGCTGCTCCTTAGAACGATCTGGAGGCTTTCTCGTGAACCGGGGCAACGTGCTGTACACGGCCTGAACGGCCATGAGGCCCGCGTTTAGCGTCACGCCTGCTGATCTTTTCTTCTGTTTTTGCTCATTTTAATCGGTCTACTCGGTGCACCCGGCGGTGGCGACGCAATGCAATAATGGGGGGACGCTTGGCCGTCCTCCAGTAACATCCATGGTAGTGCGGATGCGTTACTATCCGTTTGCCTCCTCTACTCCGTCACCCGTACATATATATGTTGCCTGCATCGGATCCTTTGCTGCGTACAAGGGACCAGGCTGGAAGTTGTTTTTCATATTTGTTTACTTATCAGATAGTCTCACCTTGCTATTTTACATTAATTTTTACCAATTTATATACAATTTTTAGGTTTTCAGGCATCAAGAAGCTGCTTTGGAAATTAAGCAAAGAAATAAAGAAAGGAAATAGACATTCTTTGCATGAGACATAAAGAAGAAAGATGGTAATTATGTGGAGCCGGCAAGAAAGGTAATATGTATTGAATAAGAAATAAAGAAGGAAGGAAAGAAGGAAATTGATGGTAATTATGTGGGCGCCATATTAATCCCAGGAGTAATTAGCAAGCCTAGCAAAAAAGGAAAAAAATGCATGAGAAATAAAGAAGGAAGGAGAAAGAGAGAGGAAGGAAATGGGCGGTAATTACGTGGGCATCATGATATAAGGAAAGAAAGAGAAAGAAAAACTAATTAGCAGGAGGTGCGGGAATCAATGGCAGGTTGGCATGCCATCTTATGAGTAAAAATGATGTGGCATTTTTTAATCCTCACTAAATTCATGTCATTTTTTCTTCCATTATGTTTTCCTTGCTCTTATAATCTTTACTAAATTTGCGCCAAATTTGTAGCACATTGAACATTATGTTTGCATATACAATCCTCACTAAATTTATGTCAATTGTTTCAACCGTTCTAATCCACAGGCATATATAGTACTTTTAATATATAAATGGAGGTATAATATTATTGGTCCTCCCATTTCGTATGTCCATGGTGTTTCCTCATACGGAGCTAGGCTAGTCTACCAATCGTTTGTCTTGGGCCACTTGGCCTCTGCCACGTTCGCCCGCGTAACGTTCCACCAGTAAAAAGAACCGGTGCCCTCCCAACATGTCCGTGCGACCTGGCCCAACAAATCAAACCCACCACCCCTTTTAGGAGATGAGGCAAAAAATAGTTGACCGTTACTGGAATCAAACTCACAACCTCCAGTGTTTTTGGCGTTGATCGTGTTACCCTACAAAAAAGTGTTGATCATTTTAAAATAAAAATGAATTTAGTTTTTGTTTGTGTCCTACACGGATTGGTACTAAACTATTATGATGTAAAATCCAGATAACATAAACACAAGGCACAAGTATTTGATTGCGCAGATGAGGGTCATGTGGCCGGGATCTCAAACGCGACTGTTTGCTGGTCTGTCCATGCAGGTGATGCAATTCCTTATTGGTTCCAAGCTTAGGTGGAATGTTCGCCATGTAGTGGACATCGTTACCAACAATGATGACAAAAAAAGAAGTGGTAACAAAGATGGGGCGCTAGGGGTGATAATTTATTTCTCCCGTTGCAACGCACGGGCACTTTTGCTAGTATATATATATATATATCAGTAACGACCAAATCAACATTGTGAAGATAAACTTTGAATTCAAATCAATGTTGAAGACAATCCAAATATGAAGATAATGCAATTATAATGCCAAATGAAAAACTTTAAGAAAGTTTGGTGGTGGTGTTACCCATCGTATAGGAAGTATTAGACCCAGACATGGCGCACAATTATCGTGGCGCTCTGAAGTCAAATTCCACATTAATGTATTCGCACTTATAGGGTAAGTCTTCATGAATTGAGGACGCACGTTACTCTCGTGTGTTGCACATCTAAGTCATCAATATGCATAAGCATTAGGATGTGTGTCCAATCACAGGACATTTGAGAATTCTAAGATATTTAGCTCACACCACAACTTGCAAAAACTTTTCTCATCCAAGTTCTTTGTGAAGATACCTGTCAATTTCTCTTCAGTGTTGACGTGAATGATATCAATATCTTCCTTCATGACATGATCTTTGAGAAAGAGATGACGAATCTAAATGTGCTTTGTCTTCGAGTGCTGAACTGAGTTGTTGGCAATCTTGATGGCGCTTTAATTGTCGAAGTAGAGTGGCACATTCTTCAGGTGGATGCCATAGTCCTTGAGAGTTTGCTTCATCCATAGAAGCTGAGCGCAGCAAGATCCAGCAGCAATGTATACGGATTCAGTAATGGAGAGAAATACACAGTTCTGCTTCTTTGAAGACCAACACACAAGAGATCGTCCAAGAATGTGACATGTGCCTGATGTGGACTTGCAATCAACCTTGTCACCAGCATAATCGGCATCTGAGAATCCAACGAGATCAAACTCTGAGCCCTTTGGATACCATAATCCTAGTGTTGGGGTGTAAGCCAAATATCTAAGAATTTGCTTCACGGCTAAGTGATGCGATTCCTTTGGTGCCGCTTGGAATCGGGCACACATGCAAACTCTAAGCATTATATCAGGCCTAGATGCACACAAGTAGAGTAAAGAACCAATCATGGAGGGATGTACCTTTTGGTCGAACTCTTTACCATTGTCGTTGGTGCCCAAATGGCCTTTGGTTGGCATTGGCGTCGTGTACCCTTTGCAGTCTTTCATTCCAAACTTCTTCGGGCAATATTTGAGGTATTTTTCTTGTGATATGAAGATGCCATTACTCTGCTGACGGATTTCAAGACCAAGGAAGAATTTCATCTCACCCATCATGGACATCTGATATTTCCCTTGCATCATATCCCCAAACTCATCATTGTATCTCTTGTCAGTGTAGCCGAAGATAATGTCATCCACATAGATTTGGCGTACAAAGAGTTCACCATCATATGTATTCGTGAAGAGAGCGGGATCTAGAGAACCATGTTTGAAGCCTTTGCTCTTCAGGAAGTCTTTGAGTGTGTCATACCAAGCGCGAGGTGATTGTTTGAGGCCATACAGTGCCTTGTTGAGCTTGGATACCATGTTAGGATGCTTAGGGTCTTCAAAACCAGGTGGTTGTGCAACATACACTTCTTCAATTTTTCCATTGATAAGGGCACTTTTGACATCCATTTGGTACAGAAGAATGTTGTTGTGGTTGGCATAGGCTAGCAGTATGCGAATGGCTTCAAGCCTAGCCACAGGAGCAAATGTTTCATCGAAGTCAATCCCCTCAACTTGTGTGTAACCTTGAGCAATGAGACGAGCCTTGTTTCTGACAACTTGACCATGCTCATCTTGTTTATTGCGATAGATCCATTTGGTACCGATGATGTTGTGCTTGCGAGGATCTAGACGCTTTACAAGCTCCCATACATTATTCAGCTCGAACTGTTGAAGCTCTTCTTGCATAGATTGAATCCATTCAGGTTCCATGAAGGCTTCATCAACTTTCTTGGGTTCAGATATTGAGACAAATGCAAAGTGCCCACAGAAATTTGCTAGTTGTGTTGCTCTTGAACGAGTGAGTGGTCCAGGTGCATTGATGCTATCAATTATCTTCTCAATCTGTACTTCATTTGCAACACGAGGATGAACTGGACGAAGATTTTGCCCTTGATGATCATTGCCTTCATTTTCAGCATTGGCTTCAGGCTGAGTAGTGTCTTCAGGCTGATTAGGTGCAGAAATGACGATTTCCTCTTCAGCCCGTGGCTCCGAAGGTATGATTTCTCCAGTACCCATAAGCTTGATAGATTCACTTGGTGTAGCTTCATCTAGCACATTTGGCATGTGCTCTCTTTGCGATCCGTTAGTCTCATCGAACCGCACATCCATAGTTTCAACCACTTTGTAGTGAAAGAGGTTGAAGATTCTGTAAGAGTGTGATTCCTTTCCGTAGCCAGGCATAAATCCTTCATGTGCTTTTGGTGCAAATTTTGAAGTGTGATGTGGATCCTTGATCTAGCACCTAGCACCAAATACTCTGAAATAGCTGACGTTTGGTTTCTTACCAGTCAGGAGCTCATATGATGTCTTCTTTAGGAAATTTTGAAGATAAACACAGTTGACGACATGGCATGCAGTATTAATAGCTTCGGGCCAAAATTTCCTTGGAGTCTTGTACTCATCAAGCATCGTCCGTGCCATCTCAATGAGGGTTTTGTTCTTGCGCTCCATGATGCCATTCTACTGAGGTTTGTATCAAGTCGAGAACTCATGTGTGATTCCCAATATATCAAGATAAGTGTCGAGGCCGGTGTTCCTGAATTCAGTGCCGTTGTCACTTCTGATGTGCTTGATCTTGATGCCATAATTAGTCATGGAACGATTGGCGAATCGTCTAAAGACATCCTGCACTTAAGTCTTGTAGAGAATTATGTGCACCCATGTATATCTTGAGTAATCATCAACAATGACGAAGCCATAGAGGCAAGCAGTGGTAGTAAGGGTAGAGTAGTGAGTAGGGCCGAATAACTCCATGTGATGCAGCTCGAAGGGATGGGTCGTCGTCATGATTGTCTTTGAGGGATGCTTGGCCTGAGTCATCTTTCCAGCTTTGCAGGCGCCGCACAGATGATCCTTCTTGAACTTCATGGCTTCGATGCCTATGACATGCTTCTTCTTCGTGAAGGTGTGCATGTTCCTCATGCCCGCATGCCCTAGCCTCCGATGCCAGAGCCAGCACTCTGAAGCTTTTGCTAGAATACATACGGCCAGTTGTGGTCCTTCGGAGAAGTCTACCATATACAGATCGTCCTTTCGATATCATTCGAACACTAGAGATTTGTGAGATTCCATAAGCGCAAGGCAACAATATTTTCCAAATATCACAATCATGTTCAGGTCACAAAGCATTGAGATGGACATTAAGTTGCAACCAAGGGATTCAACAAGCATCACTTTATCCATGTGCTGATCCTTTGAGATTGCAAATCTACCTAGGCCCAATACCTTGCTTTTACCAGTGTCAGCAAATGTGATGTGACTTTTGTCAGACGGACGTAGGGTTGAATCCATAAGAAGACTTCGATCACCAGTCATGTGGTTAGTCCATCCACTATCCATTATCCACTCAGAAGCATTTGGTGTCGTACCCTATAGTGCAGTTTGGGGGATAGGCTTCACCAAGGGAAATGTGAAGCATAAACATTTCACAAACAAGCATATTATCAAAGTTTAGATTGTTGTTAGGGTAGATAGGATGTTTGTCTAGAAATCCTGGGACAAAATACATAGTAAGACCATTCTGACATTTTATCTTGTGTCCCACAAGATGTTTTAGGTCCCCAGCATAAGCATTAGAAGCCTTTGATTTCCGGTTGGAGACCTTTCCCTGCAAAAGAGAGTTAATTTTTCATAACCACCCACATCTTCAGGGGTGGCTTAGAAGCGATGAGTCTAAGTGCAGCATCTGAGAACATTGGCTTTGGAGGCCTAGAAAATATCCTTGCAAGAGGTGAATAATACTCATAAGAATAAGCAGAAAAGTTCTTGGTCTTATGAACATAGCGGTTTGATGAAACACGCTCATACTCATAAGTCTGAGTATGGTTTCCCTGCAAAACATTGGCGTTAGGGTGACTCTGATGAGTCCTCTGTCTGTATGAAGCCTTTGGATCATGTGAAGCCTTAGGTCTGGGGTTTGTCTTCTTCCCAGGTGGTGTCATGATGACATTCACAAGAAGCTTCTCAAGACAACTTTTGGGCACCTAGATCTTCTTCAAATGTGATTCATTCCTGCAATTAGTACCAATATACCTCGCAAACACTTCACCATTCTCATTCTTGAACAGTTTATAGTTTGCATCATAAGATTCATCAATGATAATCGGGTTAGCATCAGTTTATAGATGGATCCACTGAAGGACCCTTTGCAGCAACCCATGTGGTTTTGGGGTACTGCTCAGACTTCCAGTATGAACCATCAATGTTCATTTTCCTCTCGAACCCAACACCCTCTTTCCTAGGGTTTCAGTTCAGAATCTGTTTGTTGAGGACATCACACTCTGATGCCCTTTGAGGCTTTTGTACATCCCTGTTTCAAGCAATGTCTTCAACATAGAATTCTCATCAGCAATAGTAGCGGTGTCCTCAGAAGAGGTGTTAGTTACCACATTAGCAGTTGAAGATATAGCAACAGTAGCAGCAGTAGAACATTCACCAACAGAGACAACATTATCACGCTCAAGACATTTTAAACAGCATGGCTCAAAGTCTTCCTGAGCGGTACTGATCTGGTGAGCATGAAGTGACTCGTTCTCCTTTTGAAGATCTTCATGAGATGCTCTTAGGTTCTCAAGTTCTTGCTTCCTTTGAAGATAATTATAGGAAAGCTTCTCATGAGTAGCTAAGAGTGTTTTATGACGACTTACGAGTTCTTTGTACTTAACGTGAAGATTTTTAATGTCTTGAATTAAGGACTGAGTTCGATTCATTTCCGCGTCTAACAGGTCACCGTTTTTGTCTAGCAACTTTTTAATGTGTTCCATAGCATTTTGCTGTTTTGTTGCAATTTTAGCACATGTTTTGTAGCTAGGTTTAGGTTCACATCCGGATTCATCTTCAATGGATGTTTGAAGTAAGCATTGTGTGAGTTTACCTTGGCACCACATGCCATGAAGCAGTAGGTCGGAGCAGAGTCATCCTCATCTTTAGCATCAGCGTTAGCGACAAGGCCATTTGCTTCAGTGTTGAAGATGGACTTGGCGACATAAGCCGAAGCTAGAGCCAGGCTTTCCACGCCTGAATCGGACTCCTCCTCCAACTCCACCTCTACCTCCTCAGAAGCAGACTCCTCCTCTGAATCCATCTCCTTGCCAACAAAGGCACGAGCCTTGCTTGATAAGCTCTTCTTCTGGGATGAAGACCTTGAGGATTTCTTCTTCATATTTTCATTAGAATCATATTCCTTGCTCTTCTCCTTCTTCTTCTTGGTCTCATTATCCCACTGAGGACATTCAGAGATGTAGTGACCAGGTTTCTTGCATTTGTGGCACGTTCTCTTCTTGTAGCCACGAGTGGAAGCTTCATCGTTTCTTGAGCTGGATCTTGAAGACTTACTAAAACCTTTCTTTTTGGAGAACTTCTGGAACTTCTTCACGAGCATAGCTAGCTCCTTGCCAATGTCTTCAGGATCCCCAGAGCTGCAGTCAGATTATTCTTCAGATGAGGACAAAACCTTTGCCTTCAAAGCCCAGGTTCAGCCATAGTTGGGGCCATAGATATCTCTCTTCTCAGATAACTGGAACTCATGTGTGTTGAGCCTCTCAAGTATGTCAGACAGATCAAAAGTCTTGAAGTCAGGACGTTCTTGTATCATCAGGGCCAGGGTGTCGAATGAGCTGTCAAGTGATCTCAGGAGCTTCTTGACAATTTCGTGCTTGGTTATCTCAGTGGCGCCAAGTGCTCAAAGCTCATTTGTGATATTAGCGAGGCGATCAAATGTGAGCTGGACATTCTCATTGTCGTTTCTCTTGAAGCAGTTAAAAAGGTTGTGAAGAACATCAATCCTTGAATCTCTCTAAGTTGAGACACCTTCGTTAACCTTGGAGAGCCAGTCCAAGACCAGCTTCACAGTTTCCAGTGCACTCACACGGCCATACTGTCCTTTGGTCAGATGACCGCAAATGATGTTCTTGGCAGTCGAATCCAGTTGAATGAACCTCTTGACATCAGCAGCGGTGACACCTTCACCGACCTTGGGAACACCATTCTTGACAACATGCCAGAGGTCGACATCAAAGGCTTCAAGATGCATGCGCATCTTATTCTTCCAGTAGGGGTAATGAGTGCCATCGAAGACTAGGCACATAGCGGAGACCTTGATTATCCCTGCAGTCGACATAGCTGAAACTCTAGGTGGTTAAACCGAATCACACAAAACAAGGGAGCATCTTGCTCTAATACCAATTGAAAGTGCTAGTTATCAGCTAGAGGGGGTGAATAGGCCATTTTATGGAAGTCTTCAAAACACGAGGTCTTTGAAGAGAACCAGTAGAAATGAACCTATTGATATGCAGCGGAAGGCAGACTACCCTAGACAAACCAGAGTCAAGTAATCAATGAAGTGAAAGCACGAAGACTATTGGCAGCTAGGTACTATGGATCAGGATGGAAGACAGTACGAAGCCAAACAGTAAACATTCATCACTTAGTGAAGCCAATTAGATCAGAAAAGTGGGAAATGACTTCACGAAGACAAACTGTAATGTAAAGGGAAGTGTGAGATAGAACCAGTTGCTTGGTGAAGACAGGGATTTGGTAGACCAGTTCCAGTTGCTATGACAACTGTACATCTGGTTGGGGAGGCTGAGGTTTAACTCAGAAGACCGCGTCTTCACCTTATTCCCCTTGAGCTAAGGACACCCAGTCCTCGCCCAATCACTCTAGTAAGTCTTCAAGGTAGACTTCCAAACCTTCAGAGACATCGCTCACTGGCAATCCACAATGGCTCTTGGATGCTCAGAACGCGACGCCTAACCGGCTAGAGGATTCACATTCCTCAAGTGTAACAATTCTTCAGGTCACATGGACAGAAAGACTTCAGTGATGCCTAACACTCTTTGGCTTTGGGTGTTTTGGGCTTTGTCCTCGCAAGGATCTCTCTCTCAAATGCTTCGGAGGTGGGTTGCTCTCAACCGACAAAAGTCGTGCACTAACTCTAAGCAGCCACCAATTTATGGTGTAGGGGTGGGCTATTTATAGCCCGGAGGCAACCCGACATGATATGTCTGAAATGACCATGGGTCACTAAGGAACTGACACGTGTCCAACGGTCGGTTTTCAAACACACGCAGCAACTTGACTTGGGCTACAAGTAAACCTGAGTCATCCAGCTCTGGATAAGATTTGGTCTCATTGTCTTCACTCGAAGACATAGGATTTTGGTTGAGCATCACTTCAGTCACTCTGACTTTGTACACTTGGACTCCACTTAACAGTACGGTGGTTCCTATGACTCAAGAAAGAAGGAAAGGAAACTACGAAACAACTATGTCTTCGCACTCCATAGTATTCACATGAATGTCTTCTCTTGTCATAATCTTCACTATGAATGTCTTCACAAACCACCATTGTCTTCAATGTCTTCACACATTTTTAGGGGTCATCTCTGGTAGGTAAACCGAATCAATAAGGGACTACTAACTATGTTATCCTGCAATTCTCACAAACACATTAGTCCCTCAACCAAGTTTGTCGTCAATACTCCAAAACCAACTAGGGGTGGCACTAGATGCACTTACAGTGTGGCGATGTGAGAGAGAAGCCCGCCGAAACTATCAAAGAGGCCAATGATATTCCGATTGGCTTCCCGACTGCCATCTAGCCTTGGAGCAGCTGGACAGGGGTTGAAGTCAATCCCCAGTTCCTTCTTATTATGAGCGGAAGAAGCTCTTGCAAACTGAAGATTTTGCTCAAACAGTTCATCGTCGCGACACCATCAAAGACTAGATGGGTCGGCATCTGCTGGCTGAGGTCCTCGGACCATGCAAGCATAGAAGCCATAGGCAATAGCTTCAGGCTTCGTCTTGGGCATAATCTTCTTGTAAACAATATCGGCCCAGGGTGGCCTTACTGCATTCTTCTTAGCATATTCATCGATGACGAAGTTATACAGAAACCATTGCTCTACCCAATATCTTTGAATCCATTGGACTCGAGTTTTGCATTCTCCATTGGTTTCTTCTGGTTCAGACTTGTACTCTTTGTAGATGTCCGGTGGCAAGTCCAAAGCAGTATTACCACGGCGTTGCCTACCACCTTTCCTTGCAGATTTGTCAGTTGCCATTAGATTCAGACTGAAAGGCTTCACAACAATGATTGGCTTTAGACGACTGGTCAGTCAAGAACTAGCTTCAGGAGACTCAATATGATGATGTACGAATTATGCAAATGAATGCAGACTATGAGAACCAAAGGATTCTCCCATGGACATGTACCTGTGACAGCATTAGAGATGTGAGGGAAGGGGAAGAGGTCATATGCATTCTCAGAGGATTTTGAAGATAAATCAGTTTGAAGGCATTGACCTCATAGTGCGAAGACATTCACTTATCTCAAGTGAGTTGGTTCCAGATTTGTACGAATCCATGAATAAGTACAGGTGAGGAATCTAACTAGTTGTGAGGCATAAGTGAATATACTTGCAAGATATGAGATGCAAAAACGTAAGGAAGTAGATCTAGAAGTTTAGAAACCACATTTGGAAGAAGAGGATGGATTCAACAAATCGAATAAGCCGTAAAAAGCGAGTTTATTTACCGCACGAAGAACTGCTAGACGAGGCGAAGAGGATGTCAAGTAGTCCAATCTCCCGCGCCCTAACTTGGCGGCGGAAGGCACCTGCGACAGCGGCGGCGAAGACGAGGTCTATGGTCGGTATGAAGGCGGCGTCGAAGAGGTCGCAGCAGCTAAGCACTTCGTCTCCGGCGTCGACAGGGGCTAGTGGTAGCGCTAGGGTTTGAGAGAGTTGGTGAGGTGGGAGAAGGAGATAATGACCGCGTGATTGGAGTATTTATAAGGTGAAGGGCGGCGCAACGCAATTACGCAGGTGCCACTAGCGGTTCACATTTCGTGGACACGTGGCATGCATGCAACTAACTGAGAGTTGAGCCATGTTCCCACATGCGCCTGGTTTGTCGGGTGGTCGCTACGGCTTCTCCAGTTTTCAGGAAAATGAGATAAGGCATTAAAAATAGTTTTAAATGTGTGCCGTTGTATCTTTTGCTGATGAGGACACATTGAAGACATTTGACAAGTGTCAACAGAATGCATATGAAGTGACAGATAGAATTTGAGGAGATAGCACAGAAGGGGTTAGGGTCCAATCACATTCACTTATATCAGAAAATGGCAAGTTTGAAGACATAGCTATAAGTGAATGTTGTAGAGGACAGAACACACACACACACACAGAGAGAGATAAAATATGAAGACAAATCAATGTCGATGACAAACAAAATATGAAGATAATGCAATCTTAACGGCAAATGAAAATCTTCGAGAAAGTTTGGTGGTTGCGTTACCCACCATGTAGGAAGTATTAGACCCGGACACGACGCACAATTATCGTGGCGCTCCAAAGTCAAATTCCACATTAATGTATTCACACGTAGAGGGTAAGTCTTCATGAATTGAATATGTATGATATGTCTCCAACGTATCTACTTTTTCTAATGCTTTTCCTCTTGTTTTGGACTCTAATTTGCATGATTTGAATGAAACTAACCCCGGACTGACGCTATTTTCAGCAGAACTACCATGGTGTTGTTTTTTGTGTAGAAATAAAAGTTATCGGAATGGAATAAAACTTTGTGAGGATTTTTTATACAATAAAAGAGAATTTCCGGAGCCAAGAGTCACCTGAGGGGTCACCTGGGTGGGCACAACCCACCAGGGCATGCTTGCCCTCCCAGGCGCGGCCAGGTGGGTTGTCCCCACCTGGTGGCCCTACAGACCCTGAAACCAACGCTATAAAATCCTATTTTTTGCAGAAAAAATCAGGGAGAAAGAATTATCATGATCCACGAGATGGAGCCGCCGTCACCCCCTGTTCTTCATCGGGAGGCCACATATGGAGTTCGTTTGGGGCTCTGGAGAGGGGGGTCTTCATTCTTCGTCATCACCAACCCTTCTCCATCGCCGATTCCATGATGCTCCCCACCGGGAGTGAGTAATTCATTCCTAGGCTCACTGGTCGGTGAGGAGTTGGATGAGATTCATCATGTAATCTAGTTAGTTTTGTTAGGGCTTGATCCCTAGTATCCACTATGTTCTGAGATTGATGTTGCTATGACTTTGCCATGCTTAATGCTTGTCACTTTGGGCCCGGGTGCCATGATTTGAGATCTGAACCGTTCATGTTATCACCACTATATCCATGTTCTAGATCTGATCTTGCAAGTTATAGTCACCTACTACGTGTTATGACCCGGCAACCCTGGAGTGACAATAGTCGGGACCACTCCCGGTGATGACAGCAGTTTGTGGAGTTCATGTATTCACCGTGTGCTAATGCTTTGTTCCGATTCTCTATTAAAAGGAGGCTTTAATATCCCTTAGTGAACAATTGGACCCTGCTCCCACGGGAGGGTAGGACAAAAGATGTCATGCAAGTTCTTTCCATAAGCACATATGACTATTTACGGAATACATGCCTACATTATATTTATGAACTGGAACTAGTGCCGTACCGCCCTAGGTTATGACTGTCACATGATGAATATCATCCAACAAATTACCGATCCAATGCCTACGAATTTATCTTATATTGTTCTTTCTAAGTTACTACTGCTATGGTTACTATTGCACTTGCTAAAAAATTACTTCTATCACTGTTACCGTTGCTATTGCTATTGCTACTACTACCAAAACTGTCATATTACTGTGCTACTGATCACTTTGTTGTAGATAATTAATCTCCAGGTGTGACTGAATTGACAACCCAGTTGCTAATACTTATAAATATTCTTTGGATCCCCTTGTGTCGAATCTATAAATTTGGGTTGAGTACTCTACCATTGAAAACTTTTGCGATCCCCTATACTTGTGGGTTATCAATATACGTTACTTCGTCTGTTGCACATCTAAGTCATCAACATGCATAAGCATTAGGATGTGTGTCCATTCATAGGACATTCGACGATTCTAAGATATTTAGCTCACACGCAGCTTGCAAAACCTTTTCTCATCCAAGGGCTTCATGAAGATATCTGCCAATTGCTCTTCGGTGTTGACGTGAATGATATCAATATCTTCCTTCATGACATGATCTCTGAGAAAGTGATGACATATCTGAATGTTCTTTGTCTTCGAGTGTTGAACTAGATTGTTGGCAATCTTGATGGCGCTTTCATTGTCATAGTAGAGTGGAACATGCTTCACGTGGATGTCATAGTCCTTGAGAGTTTGCTTCATCCAGAGAAGTTGAGCGCAGCATGATTGATACGTCTCCAACATATCTATAATTTTCGATTGCTCCATGCTATATTATCGACTGTTTTGGACATTATTGGGCTTTATTATCCATTTTTACACTATTTTTGGGACTAACCTATTAACCGGAGGCCCAGCCCAGAATTGTTGTTTTTTTGCCTATTTCAGGGTTTCGAAGAAAAGGAATATCAAATGGAGTCCAAATGGAATGAAACCTTCGGGAACGTGATTTTCTCACCGAACATGATCCAGGGGACTTGGACCCTACGTCAAGAAACAAGGGAGGAGGCCACGAGGTAGGGGCGCGCCTACCCCCCACCCCCCCAGGCGCGCCCTCCACCCTCGTGGGCCCCCTGTTGCTCCACTGACATACTCCTTCCTCCTATATATACCTACGTACCCCCAAACGATCAGATACGGAGCCAAAACCCTAATTCCACCGCCGCAACTTTCTGTATCCAGGAGATCCCATCTTGGGGCCTATTCCAGAGCTCTGCCGGAGGGGGTATCCATCACGGAGGGCTTCTACATCATCACCATAGCCCCTCCGATGAAGTGTGAGTAGTTCACCACAGACCTACGGGTCCATAGTTATTAGCTAGATGGCTTCTTCTCTCTTGATGGATCTCAATACAATGTTCTCCCCCTCTCTTGTGGAGATCTATTCGATGTAATCTTCTTTTTGCAGTGTGTTTGTTGAGACCGATGAATTGTGGGTTTATGATCTAGTCTATCTATGAACAATATTTGAATCTTCTCTGGATTCTTTTATGTATGATTGGTTATCTTTGCAAGTCTCTTCGAATTATCAGTTTGGTTTGGCCTACTAGATTGATCTTTCTTGCAATGGGAGAAGTGCTTAGCTTTGGGTTCAATCTTGCGGTGTCCTTTCCCAGTGACAGTAGCGGCAGCAAGGCACGTATTGTATTGTTTCCATCGAGGATAACAACATGGGGTTTTCATCATATTGCATGACTTTATCCCTCAACATCATGTCATCTTGCTTAAGGCGTTACTCTATTTTCATTAGCTTAATACTCTAGATGCATGCTGGAGAGCGGTCGATGAGTGGAGTAATAGTAGTAGATGCAGGCAGGAGTCGGTCTACTTGTCTCAGACGTGATGCCTATATACATGATCATGCCTAGATATTCTCATAACTATGCTCTATTCTGTCAATTGCTCAACAATAATTTGTTCACCCACCGTAGAATACTTATGCTCTTGAGAGAAGCCACTAGTGAAACCTATGACCCTCGGGTCTATCTTCATCATATTAATCTTCCAATCCTTAGTTATTTATTTTTCTTTTATTTTACTTTGCATCTTTATCATAAAAATACCAAAAATATTATCTTATCATATCTATCAGATCTCACTCTCGTAAGTGGCCGTGTAGGGATTGACAACCCCTTATCGCGTTGGTTGCGAGGATTTATTTGTTTTGTGTAGGTACGAGTGACTCGCGTGTAGCCTCCTACTGGATTGATACTTTGGTTCTCAAAAAACTGAGGGAAATACTTACGCTACTCTGCTGCATCATCCCTTCCTCTTCGGGGAAAAACCAACGCAGTGCTCAAGAGGTAGCAAGAAGGATTTCTGGCGCCGTTTCCGGGGAGTCTACGCAAAAGTCAATATACCAAGTACCCATCACAATCCCTATCTCCCGCATTACATTATTTGCCATTTGCCTCTTGTTTTCCTCTCACCCGCTTCACCCTTGCTGTTTTATTCGCCCTCTCTCTCTATCCTCCCTCTCTTTTCCCGTTTGCCTCTTTTTTCCCGCTTGCTTTTTGTTTGCTTGTGTGTTGGTTTGCTTGCTTGTCTCAATGGCTCTACCCTGATTTGGTGATCTTCACCTTAAAATGTTAGAAGAAATCAAAAACAACGTTAGGAGTTTTATGGTCTTGCTATTCGAGCACAATAGTTTCTTTAGAAACGAGCTTAAGGAACAAAAAAGTTTTATGAGTTTTATGAATAAAGAGCTCGATGATATGTCTAAAGAATTTGATGGTTTAAGATCCCAAATTGCTCATCTTGAGAAATTGACTGCTGAAATTTCGGATAAGCAGGCTACCTTATTAATAGGATGGCCACTAAACCGGATCCCTATGAAAATAAAGATGAAGATCTAAAAGTTATTGATGTGTCCCCTATTGAATCTTTGTTTTGCAATATGAATCTTAATAATGATGGGACTGAATATGATCCACCTTTACCTAGAAGGCGTTCCAAGAATTCGGAGTTTTTAGATCTTGATGCTAAAATTGATGTAAGTGGGATCAAAGAAATTAAAACCCTAGATGTTGCTAAACCCACAATTTTGGATTTAAAGGAATTTAATTATGAAAATTGCTCTTTGATTGATTGTATTTCCTTGTTGCAATCCGTGCTAAATTCTCCTCACGCTTATAGTCAAAATAAAGCGTTTACTAAACATATCGTTGATGCCTTGATGCAATCTTATGAAGAAAAACTTGAATTGGAAGTTTCTATCCCTAGAAAACTTTATGATGAGTGGGAACCAACTATTAAAATTAAGATTAAAGATCATGAGTTTTATGCTTTATGTGATTTGGGTGCTAGTGTTTCCACGATTCCAAAGACTTTGTGTGATTTGTTAGGTTTCCATGATTTTGATGATTGCTCTCTAAACATGCATCTTGCGGATTCCACTATTAAGAAACCTATGGGAAGAATTAATGACATTCTTATTGTTTCAAATAGGAATTATGTGCCCATAGATTTTATTGTTCTTGACATAGATTGCAATCCTTCATGTCCTATTATTCTTGGTAGACCTTTCCTTAGAACGATTGGTGCAATTATTGATATGAAGGAAGGAAATATTAGATTCCAATTTCTGTTAAGGAAAGGCATGGAAAAATTTCCTAGAAAGAAAATTAAATTACCTTATGAATCTATTATGAGATCCACTTATGGATTGCCTACCAAAGATGGCAATACCTAGATCTATCCTTGCTTTTTATGCCTAGCTATGGTTGTTAAATGATAGCGCTTGTTGGGAGGCAACCCAATTTTATTTTTATTCCTTGCTTTTTTCTCCTCTTTAGTAATAAATAATTTATATAGCCTCTGTTTAGGTTGTGTTTTTTGTGTTTAGTTAGTGTTTGTGCCAAGTAGAACCGTTGGGAAGACTTGAGGAAAGTCTTGATATCTTGCTGTAAAAAACAAAAACTTTAGCGCTCACCAGAACTGCTGCCATTTTTATTTGGAAAGTGCTGTGTAGTTAATTATTTTTGAATATGATTAATAGATAAATTCCTCACGTCCAAAAATTTATTTTAGAATTTTTGGGGTTCCATATCTTGCGCTAGCTACAGATTACTACCGACTGTTCTGTTTTTGACAGATTCTGTTTTTCGTGTGTTGTTTGCTTATTTTGATGAATCTATGGCTAG
This sequence comes from Triticum urartu, assembly GCF_003073215.2. NCBI lineage: Eukaryota > Viridiplantae > Streptophyta > Magnoliopsida > Poales > Poaceae > Triticum > Triticum urartu. The sequence goes on from NC_053028.1 coordinate 293,907,764, forward strand.
TAAAATAGTTTATAAACCATAGAGAAGTTGGAATACAGTAGGTTTAACACCAATATAAATAAATAATGAGTTTATTACAGTACCTTGAAGTGGTCTTTTATTTTCTTTCGCTAACGGAGCTCACGAGATTTTCTACTTTAAGTTTTGTGTTGTGAAGTTTTCAAGTTTTGGGTAAGGATTTGATGGATTATGGAACAAGGAGTGGCAAGAGCCTAAGATTGGGGATGCCCATGGCACCCCCAAGATAACCTAAGGACACCTAAAAGCAAAAGCTTGGGGATGCCCTGGAAGGCATCCCCTCTTTTCGTCTACTTCTATCGATAACTTTACTTGGAGCTATATTTTTATTCACCACATGATATGTGTTTTGCTTGGAGCGTCTTGTATGATTTGAGTCTTTCCTTTTTAGTTTACCACAATCATCCTTGATGTACACACCTTTTGAGAGAGCCATACATGATTTGAAATTTGTTACTATATGTGCTTCGCTTATATCATTTGAGTTATACAGTTTTGCTCTAGTGCTTCACTTATATCTTTTAGAGCACGGTGGTGGATTTGTTTTATAGAAACCATTGATCTCTCATGCTTCACTTAGATTATTTTGAGAGTCTTAAATAGCATGGTAATTTTCTTAAATAATCCTAATATTCTAGGTGTTCAAGATGAATAAAATTTTTCTTATGAGTGTTTTGAATACTAAGAGAAGTTTGATGCTTGATGATTGTTTTGAGATATAATATCAAAGTCATGCTAGTTGAGTAGTTGTGAATTTTAGAAATGCTTGTGTTGAAGTTTGCAAGTCATGTAGCATGCACGTATGGTAAACGTTGTGTAACAAATTTGAAACATGAGGTGTTATTTGATTGTCTTCCTTATGAGTGGCGGTCGGGGACGAGCGATGGTCTTTTCCTACCAATCTATCCCCCTAGGAGCATGTGTGTAGTGCTTTGGTTTTTGATGACTTGTAGATTTTGCAATAAGTATGTGAGTTCTTTATGACTAATGTTGAGTCCATGGATTATACGCACTCTCACCCTTCCATCATTGCTAGTCTCTTCGGTACCGTGCATTGCCCTTTCTCACATTGAGAGTTGGTGCAAACTTCACCGGTGCATCCAAACCCCATGATATGATACGCACTTTAACACATAAACCTCCTTATATCTTCCTCAAAACAGCCACCATACCTACCTATTATGGCATTTCCATAGCCATTCTGAGATATATTGCCATGCAAATTTCCACCGTTCCATTTATTATGACATACTCCATCATTGTCATATTGCTTAGCATGATCATGTAGTTGACATTGTATTTGTGGCAAAGCCGCCGTTCATAATTCGTTCATACATGTCACTCATGAGTCATTGCATATCCCGGTATACCGCCGGAGGCATTCATATAGAGTCATATTTTGTTCTATGTATCGAGTTGTAATTGTTGAGTTGTAAGAAAATAAAAGTGTGATGATCATCATTATTAGAGCATTGTCCCAAGTGAGGAAAGGATGATGGAGACTATGATTCCCCCACAAGTTAGGATGAGACTCCGGACGAAAAAAAGAGAAAAGGCCCAAATACAAAAATGAGAGAAAAAGAGAGAAGGGGCAATGCTACTATCCTTTTACCACACTTGTGCTTCAAAGTAGCACCATGATCTTCATAGTAGAGAGTCTCTCATTTCGTCACTTTCATATACTAGTGGGAATTCATTATAAAATTTGGCTTGTATATTCCAATGATGGGCTTCCTCAAATTGCCCTAGGTCTTCGTGAGCAAGCGAGTTGGATGCACACCCACTTAGTTTCTTTTGTTGAGCTTTCATACATTTATAGCTCTAGTGCATCTGTTGCATGGCAATCCCTACTCCTTGCATTAATATTAATCGATGGGAATCTCCATAGCCCATTGATTAGCCCCATTGATGTGAGACTTTCTCCTTTTTTGTCTTCTCCACATGACCCCCATCATCATATTCTATTCCACCCATAGTGCTATATCCATGGCTCGCGCTCATATATTGCGTGAAAGTTTATAGGTTTGAGATTACTAAAGTAGGAAACAATTGCTTGGCTTGTCATCGGGGTTGTGCATGATGAGAGCATTCTTGTGTGACGAAAATGGAGCATGACTAAACTATATGATTTTGTAGGGATGAACTTTCTTTGGACATCTTATTTTGAGAGGACATAATTTCTTAGTTAGTATGCTTGAAGTATTATTATTTTTATGTCAATATGAACTTTTATCTTGAATCTTTCGGATCTGAATATTCATACCACAATTAAGAAGAATTACATTAAAATTATGCCAAGTAGCACTCCGCATCAAAAATTCTATTTTTATCATTTACCTACTCGAGGACGAGCAGGAATTAATCTTGGGGATGCTTGATACATCTCCAACATATCTATAATTTTTGATTGCTCCATGTTATATTATCTACTATTTTGGACATTATTGGGCTTTATTATCCACTTTTATATTATTTTTGGGACTAACCTATTAACTGGAGGCCCAGCCCAGAATTACTGTTTTTTTGCCTATTTCAGGGTTTCGAAGAAAAGGAATATCAAATGGAGTCCAAATGGAATGAAACCTTCGGGAACGTGATTTTCTCACCGAACATGATCCAGGGGACTTGGACCCTACGTCAAGAAACAAGGGAGGAGGCCACGAGGTAGGGGCGCGCCTACCCCCCACCCCCCCAGGCGCGCCCTCCACCCTCGTGGGCCCCCTGTTGCTCCACCGACGTACTCCTTCCTCCTATATATACCTACGTACCCCCAAACGATCAGATACGGAGCCAAAACCCTAATTCCACCGCCGCAACTTTCTGTATCCAGGAGATCCCATCTTGGGGCCTATTCCAGAGCTCCGCCGGAGGGGGTATCCATCACGGAGGGCTTCTACATCATCACCATAGCCCCTCCGATGAAGTGTGAGTAGTTCACCTCAGACCTATGGGTCCATAGTTATTAGCTAGATGGTTTCTTCTCTCTTTTTGGATCTCAATACAATGTTCTCCCCCTCTCTTGTGGAGATCTATTCGATGTAATCTTCTTTTTGCGGTGTGTTTGTTGAGACTGATGAATTGTGGGTTTATGATCAAGTCTATCTATGAACAATATTTGAATCTTCTTTGAATTCTTTTATGTATGACTGGTTATTTTGCAACTCTCTTCGAATTATCAGTTTGGTTTGGCCTACTAGATTGATCTTTCTTGCAATGGGAGAAGTGCTTAGCTTTGGGTTCAATCTTGCGGTGTCCTTTCCCAGTGACAGTAGCGGCAGCAAGGCACGTATTGTATTGTTTCCATCGAGGATAACAACATGGGGTTTTCATCATATTGCATGACTTTATCCCTCAACATCATGTCATCTTGCTTAAGGCGTTACTCTATTTTCATTAGCTTAATACTCTAGATGCATGCTGGAGAGCGGTCGATGAGTGGAGTAATAGTAGTAGATGCAGGCAGGAGTCGGTCTACTTGTCTCAGACGTGATGCCTATATACATGATCATGCCTAGATATTCTCATAACTATGCTCTATTCTGTCAATTGCTCAACAATAATTTGTTCACCCACCGTAGAATACTTATGCTCTTGAGAGAAGCCACTAGTGAAACCTATGACCCTCGGGTCTATCTTCATCATATTAATCTTCCAATCCTTAGTTATTTATTTTTCTTTTATTTTACTTTGCATCTTTATCATAAAAATACCAAAAATATTATCTTATCATATCTATCAGATCTCACTCTCGTAAGTGGCCATGTAGGGATTGACAACCCCTTATCGTGTTGGTTGCGAGGATTTATTTGTTTTGTGCAGGTACGAGGGACTCGCGCGTAGCCTCCTACTGGATCTATACCTTGGTTCTCAAAAACTGAGGGAAATACTTACGCTACTCTGTTGCATCATCCCTTCCTCTTCGGGGAAAAACCAACGCGGTGCTCAAGAGGTAGCAATGATCCAGTAGCCATGTATTCAGATTTAGTAGTGGAGAGTGATACATAGTTCAGCTTCTTTGAAGACCAACAGACAAGAGATCGTCCAAGAAAGTGACATGTGCCTGATGTGGACTTGCAATCAACCTTGTCACTAGCATAATCAGCATCTAAGAATCCAACTAGATCAAAGTATGAGCCCATTGGATACCATAATCCTAGTGTTGGGGTATAAGCCAAATATCTAAGAATTCGCTTCACAGCGAGGTGATGCGATTCCTTTGGTGCCTCTTGGAATAGAGCACACATGCAAACACTAAGCATTATATCAGGTCTGGATGCACATACGTACAATAAAGAACCAATCATGCAGTGGTATACCTTTTGATCGAAATCTTTACCATTGTCATTAGGGCCCAATTGGCCTTTGGTTGGCATTGGCGTCGTGTACCCTTTGCAGTCTTCCATTCCAAACTTCTTCAGGAAATCTTTGAGGTACTTCTCTTGTGATATGAAGATGTCATTTCTTTGCTGACGGATTTGAAGACCAAGGAATAACTTTGGCTCACCCATCATGGACATTTGATATTGCTCTTGCATCATATGTCAAAATTCATCACTGTATCTCTTATCAGTGCATCCGAAGATAATGTCATCCACATAGATTTGGCATACAAACAGTTCACCATCATATGTATTCGTGAAGAGAGTAGGATCTAGGGAACCAGGTTTGAAGCTTTTGCTCTTCAGGAAGTCTTTGAGCGTGTCATACCAGCGTGATGTGCTTGTATGAGGCCATACAGTGCCTTGTTGAGGTTGAACACCATATCAGGACACTTTGGATCTTCAAAACCAGGTCGTTGTGCAACATACATTCTTCTTCGATTTTTCCGTTGAGGAAGGCACTCTTTACTTACATTTGGTACAGAATAATGTTTTTCTGGTTGGCATAGGCTAGCAGTATGCTAATGGCTTCAAGCCTAGCCACAGGAGCAAAGGTTTCGTCAAAGTCAATCCCTTCCACTTGACCATGCTTATCTTGTTTGTTGTGATAGATACATTTGGTGCTGATGATATTGTGCTTGCGAGGTTCAGGACACTTTACTAGATCCCATACATTATTCAGCTCAAACTGTTGAAGCTCTTCTTGCATTGCTTGGATCCATTCAGGTTCCATGAAGGCTTCATCAACTTTCTTGGGTTCAGATATAGAGACAAATGCAAAGTGTCCACGGAAATTTGCTAGTTGTATTTCTCTTGAACGAGTGATTGGACCAAGTGCATTGATACTATCAATTTTCTTCTCAATCTGGACTTCATTTGCAACCCGAAGATGTACTAGATGAAGATTTTAACCTTGCTGATCATTGTCTTCATCTTCAGCATTGGCTTCAGGCTGAGCATTGTCTTCACACTGATTAGGTGCAGAAATGATGATTTCCTCTTCAGCCTGTTCCTCGGTGGCTATGATTTCTCCAGTACCCATTAGCTTGATAGACTCACTTGGTGTAGCTTCAACTAGCACTTTTGGCAGGTGCTCTCTTTGCGAGCCCTTAGTCTGATTGTACCGCACATCCACAGTTTCAACCACTTTATAGTGAAAGAGGTTGAAGACTCTGTAGGTGAGCAAATCCTTTCCGTAACTAAGCATAAAACCTTCATGTGCTTTCGGTGCAAATTTTGAAGTGTGATGTGGATCCTTGGTACAGCACCTAGCACCAAAGACCTTGAAGTAGCAGACATTTTGCTTCTTGCGAGTCAGAAGTTCATAGGATGTCTTCTTGAAGAACTTATGAAGATAAACACGGTTGATGATGTGGCAAGCAGTATCAATGGCTGATACGTCCATTTTACAGCATGCTTTTTTATCGATATTTTATTGCATTATGGGCTGTTATTTCACATTATGTCACAATACTTATGCCTATTCTCTCTTATTTTACAAGGTTTACATAAAGAGGGAGAATGCCGGCAGCTGGGATTCTAGCTGGAAAAGGAGCAAATATTAGAAACCTATTCTGCACAGCTCCAAAAGTCCTAAAACTTCACAGATGATGTTTTCCAAATATATAAAAACATTGAGCTCAAGAACTTCACCAGGGGGGCCACACCCTGCCCACGAGGGTGGGGCCGCGCCTTACCCCCCTGGGCGCGCCCCCCCTACCTCGTGGGCCCCCTGGTGGCCCTCCGGTGACCATCTTATGCTATATGGACTCTTTCGATGGGAAAAAATCATAAGCCATCTTCTCGGACGAAACTCCGCCGCCAGGAGGCGGAACCAATCTAGGGTTCTGGCGGGGCTGTTCTGCCGAGGAAACTTCCCTCCCGGAGGGGGAAATCATCGCCATCGTCATCACCAACGCTCCTCTCATCGGGAGAGGGCAATCTCCATCAACGTCTTCATCAGCACCATCTCATCTGAAAACCCTAGTTCATCTCTTGTATCCAATTCTTGTCTCTAAGTCCGGGATTGGTGCTAGTAGGTTGCTAGTAGTGTTAATTACTCCTTGTAGTTCATTCTAGTTGGTTTAATTGGTGGAAGATCATATGTTCAGATCCTGTATGCACATTAATACCCCTCTGATTATGAACATGTTTATGCTTTGTGAGTAGTTACTTTTGTTCCTGAGGACATGGGAGAAGTCTTGCTATTTGTAGTCATGTGAATTTGGTATTCGTTCGATATTTTGATGAGATGTATGTTGTCATCCCTCTAGTGGTGTCATGTGAACGTTGACTACATGACACCTCACCATTGTTTGGGCCTAGAGGGAGGCATTGGGAAGTAATAAGTAGATGATGGGTTGCTAGAGTGACAGAAGCTTAAACCATAGTTTATGTGTTGCTTCGTAAGGGGCTGATTTGGATCCATATGTTTCATGCTATGGTAAGGTTTACCTTAATACTTCTGTTGTAGTTGCGGATGCTTGCAATGGGGGTTAATCATAAGTGGGATGTTTTTCCAAGTAAGGACAGTACCCAAGCACCGGTCCACCCACATATCAAATTATCAAAGTACCGAACGCGAATCATATGAACATGATGAAAAAAAACTAGCTTGATGATATTCCTATGTGTCCTCGGGAGCGCTTTCCTTCATATAAAAGTTCGTCCAGGCTTGTCCTTTGCTACAAAAAGGATTGGGCCATCTTGCTGCACCTTATTTACTTTTATTACTTGCTACTCGTTACAAATTACCCTATCACAAAACTATCTGTTACCGATAATTTTAGTGCTTGCAGAGAATACCTTACTGAAAACTGCTTATCATTTCCTTCTGCTCCTCGTTGGGTTCGACACTCTTACTTATTGAAAAGGATACGATAGATCCCCTGCACTTGTGGGTCATCAAGACTATTTTCTGGTGCCGTTGCCGGGGAGTGAAGCGCCTTTGGTAGGTGGAATTTGGTATGGAAAAATTTATATAGTGTGCTGAAATTTATTGTCACTTGTTACTATGGAACATAATCCTTTGAGGGGCTTGTTCGGGGTATCTTCACCCCGAGCAGTAGTGCAAAGAGTTTCTCCTCAACCTACTGAACCTACTGAAAATGTTTACTTTTAAATTCCTTCGGGTATGATAGAGAAACTGCTAGCTAATTCTTTTGCAGGAGATGGAACATTGCATCCCGATTTACACTTAGTCTATGTGGATGAAGTTTGTGGATTATTTAAGCTTGCAGGTATGCCCGATGATTTTATCAAGAAGAAGGTCTTCCCTTTATCTTTGAAGGGATAGGCATTGACATGGTATAGGCTATGTGATGATATGGGATCATGGGACTACAAGCGATTGAAATTGGAATTTCATCAGAAGTTTTATCCTATGCATCTTGTTCATCGTGATCGTAATTATATATAAAATTTTTGGCCTCACGAAGGAGAAAGCATTGCTCAAGATTGGGGGAGGCTTAAGTCAATGTTATATTCATGCCCCAATCATGAGCTCTCAAGATAAATGATTATCCAATTTTTTTATGCCTGGCTTTCTCTCAGTAATCGCTCCATGCTCGATACTTCTTGTACTGAATCTTTTATGATGAAGACTATTGAATTCAAATGGCATTTATTGGAAAGAATTAAACGCAACTCTGAAGATTGGGATCTCGACGAAGGTAAGGAGTCAGGTATAACACCTAAGTTTGATTGTGTTAAGTCTTTTATGGATACCGATGTTTTCCGTGAATTTAGCACTAAATATGGACTTGACTCTGGGATAGTAGCTTCTTTTTGTGAATCCTTTGCTACTCATGTTGATCTCCCTAAGGAGAAGTGGTTTAAATATAATCCTCCCATTGAAGTGAAAGTAGTTGCTCCTATTAAAGTTGAAGAAAAGACTATCACTTATGATGATCCTATTGTTCCTGCTGCTTATATTGAGAAGCCACCTTTCCCTGTTAGAATAAAGGATCATTCTAAAGCTTCAACTGTGGTTAACAAGAGTAATATTAAGACACCTAAACCCCCTGAGCAAATTAAAGTTGAACCTAGTATTGCTATGGTTAAAGATCTCTTGGCCGATAATATTGATGGGCATGTTATTTACTTTTGCAATGAAGCTGCTAGAATTGCTAGACCTGACACTAAAAATAAACATAGACCTGTTGTAGGCATGACTGTTATTTCCGTTAAAATAGGAGATCATTGTTATCATGGCTTATGTGATATGGGTGCTAGTGCAAGTGCAATACCTCATTCCATATACAAAGAAATTATGCAAGATATTGCACCTGCTGAGATAGAAGAAATTGATGTTACAATTAAGCTTGCTAATAGAGATACTATTTCACCAGTTGGGATTGTTAGAGATGTTTTAGTCTTGTGTGGGAAAGTTAAATACCCTGCTGATTTTCTTGTTCTCGGTTCTCCACAAGATGACTTTTGTCCCATTATATTTGGTAGACCCTTCTTGAATATTGTTAATGCTAAGATAGACTACAATAAGGATATTGTTTCTGTTGGTTTAGGGGATATGTCTCATGAGTTTAATTTTGCTAAATTTCGTAGGCAACCCCATGATAAAGAATTGCCTAGTAAAGATGAAATTATTGGTCTTGCTTCTATTGTCGTGCCTCCTACTGATCCTTTAGAACAATATTTGCTAGACCATGAAAACGATATGTTTATGAATGAAAGAAGGGAAATAGATGAAGTATTCTTTAAACAGGGACCTATTCTGAAACACAACTTGCCTGCAGAAATCCTAGGGGATCCTCCTCCACCCAAGGGTGATCCCGTGTTTGAGCTTAAACCATTGCCTGATACTCTTGAATATGCTTATCTTGATGAAAAGAAGATATATCCTGTTTTTATTAGTGCTAAACTTTCAGAGCATGAAGAAGAGAAATTATTGAAAACTCTGAAGAAGCACTGTGCCGCTATTGGATATACTCTTGATGATCTTAAGGGCATTAGTCCCACTCTATGTCAACACAAAATAAATTTGGAGAAATACGCCAAACTAGTTATTGATCACCAACGACAGCTAAATCCCAAGATGAAAGAAGTGGTAAGAAAAGAAATATTAAAGCTCCTTGAAGCAGGTATAATTTATCCCGTTGCTGATAGTCAGTGGGTAAGTCATGTCCATTGTGTCCCTAAGAAGGGAGGTATTACTGTTGTTCCTAATGATAAAGATGAATTGATCCCACAAAGAATTATTATAGGTTATAGGATGGTAATTGATTTCCGCAAATTAAATAAAGCTACTAAAAAGGATCATTACCCTTTACCTTTTATTGATCAAATGCTAGAAAGATTATCCAAACATACACATTTTTGCTTTCTAGATGGTAACTCTGGTTTCTCTCAAATACCTGTGTCAGCTGATGATCAATAAAAGACTACTTTTACTTGCCCTTTCGGTACCTTTGCTTATAGATGTATGCCTTTTGGTTTATGTAATGCACCTGCTACCTTTCAAAGATGCATGATGGCTATATTCTCAGACTTTTGTGAAAAGATTTGTGAAGTTTTCATGGATGATTTCTCTGTTTATGGATCCTATTTTGATGATTGCTTGAGCAACCTTGATAGAGTTTTGTAGAGATGTGAAGAAACTAACCTTGTCTTGAATGGGGAGAAGTGCCACTTTATGGTTATTGACGGTATTGCCTTGGGGCATAAAATTTCTGAAAGAGGTATTGAAGTTGACAAAGCTAAAGTTGATGCTATTGAAAAGATGACGTGTCCTAAGGACATGAAAGGTATAAGAAGTTTCCTTGGTCACGCCGGTTTTTATAGGAGGTTCATTAAGGACTTCTCAAAAATTTCCCGGCCTCTGACTAACCTATTACAAAAAGATATTCATTTTGTCTTTGATGATGATTGTGTAGAAGAATTTGAAATACTTAAGAGAGCCTTGATTTCTGCACCTATTGTTCAGCCTCCTGATTGGAATTTACCCTTTGAAATCATGTGTGATGCTAGTGAATATGTTGTAGGTGTTGTTCTAGGACAAAGAGTTGATAAGAAATTAAATGTTATTCAATATGCTAGTAAAACTCTAGACAATGCCCAGAGAAATTATGCTACTACTAAAAAAGAATTCTTAGCGGTTGTATTTGCTTGTGATAAGTTCAGACCTTATATTGTTGATTCTAAAGTAACTATTTACACTGATCATGCTGCTATTAAATATCTTATGGAAAAGAAAGATGCTAAACCTAGACTTATTAGATGGGTTCTCCTGCTACAAGAATTTGATTTGCATAATATTGATAGAAAGGGAGCTAAGAATCCCGTTGCAGACAACTTGTCTAGGTTAGAGAATGTTCTTGATGACCCACTACCTATTGATGATAGCTTTCCTGATGAACAATTAGATGTCATAAATGCTTCTCGCACTGCTCCATGGTATGTTGATTACGCTAATTACATTGTTGCTAAGTTTATACCACCTAGT